>NC_061107.1:123121542-123131542 GCF_015104395.2 Macrobrachium nipponense
CACACACACACACATATATATTATATATATATATATTCTATATATATATATATATATATATTATATATATATATATACTATATATATATATATATATATATATATAATATATATAAACATCGAGCTACGAATCTCCTTTAATATCTAATTTGCTCTACCTCAGAATTAATATATTTTCATATAGCTTAACCTAAGGGGTAATTTTTTAGGCGATAAGAGAATTGTCGGCTCCCGGGCGCGAATCCTCGAAACCAAACAAATTCAGGACGACAGTGAAGCTTTAACCCACACCACCACCGCAAGAGGCTATAAGTTTATGCCGCCTCTCACCTCCAATTACCTGTCGCGACAATTCTCTTATTTCCTAAAACTTCCCCTTCGGTTAAGAATATATGAAAATATATTAATTCCGAGGTCGACCGAATTAGATATTAAAGGACATTTGTAGCTCGATGTATGTAAATGAATCACGGTAATGGGATATATATATCGAGCTACAAATATCCTTTGATATGTTATTCATTCTACCTTGGAATTAATATATTTTCATATAGATTAACCGAAAGGGAATTTCTTAGTCGATAAGAAAATCTCCTGAATTTGTTGGTTCCAAGTTTCGCGCCCTGTGAGCCGACGAATTTCTTATCGACTAAAAAATTCCCCTTCTGTTAACATATATGAAAATATATAAATTCCAAGGTAGAGTGAATTACATATCAAAGGATATTTGTAGCTCGATATATGTAGTGTATTATATATATCTATATATAATATATAATATATATATATATATTATATATATATATATATATATTATATATATATATGATATATATATATATATATATTATAGTATATTATATATATATTATAATATATATATATATGGTTATACTATAATATATATATATATATATATATATATATATATATATATATATATATATATATATATATAAATATATATTATAGGGTCTTCATAAATCCCAGTACCATTACAAGTATTTATTGCTCAGAAATCGTATATCATAGAGTATTCAGTTTTTTGTAGAATGAAGTGCTCTGAAAGTAAACTTGAGGAAATGCAGAATATTCTACAAAAGACTGCATTACTATATGTTATATGGTTTCTATGTAATAAATACTTGTAATAGTACTGGTACCTTATGGCAAACTGTATATATATATATATATATATATATATATATATATAATATATATATATATATATATATATATATATAGATATATATATATATATATATATATATATATATATATATATATATATATATATATATATATATATATATATATATATATATATATATATATATATATATACATATATGTTTTGGAGAATTATTCCATGAAAGAAAACTTCCAATCTTACTTTGCCTCTTATACTGCACATAAGTAGATATTTTCCATCCTGCAAGACAAGAGCTCGAGGGAGTCCATAAAGCTATTTATGATTCTCGAACGACATCTCAATTATGTGTCAACAGGTCTTTTATTTTTAGCTGGAGGCGAACCAACGTAATATGCGACTAATTTCCTCCAACAATAGAAAACAAACAATTGGAAGAGAAAAAGCAATCATTGGATATTGGGTATTGGATTCTCCAGCGGAATTAATGGCGATAATGTCTACGTTTATGCTCTTCTGCTTTGCAGTAATGTCAAATAGATCCGTCCATCAAGTGGATATGCTATTCAATAAACATTTTGTCAAACATCTCACAGATAATATACGAATACAATATGCGGCGTTGGTCTCCACCTTTTGAGTTGTGATTTCATAAACCTGTTCTGTTCTGAAAGTGACATTTTTTTTTCTAATATTAAGGAAGTTGCAGGCATAAGGGAAACATATCGTCCTAAAATGTGTATATATATATATATATATATATATATCTATATATATATATATATATATATATATATATATATATATATATATATATATATATATATATATATATATATATATATATATATGTAATACTATATATATATATATATATATATATATATATATCTATATATATATATATATATATGTATATATATATATACATATACATATACATATCCGTTTTACTAATTTTTATATCTCTAATTTATATTATTATATCTAAACTTTAAAAATTTTCAATACTATTAGTTCGTATCTAGATTTACCATATATATATATATATATATATATATATATATATAATATATATATATATATATATATATAGTATTATATATATATATATATATATATATATATATATGTATATATATATATATATATATATATATATATAATATATATATATATATATATATATATATATATATATAATATTGCAGTCAGCAAGATATATAGACTTCAGGAGGATCCATGATACACTTGTTAAAAAACCAAGGCCAAGTTTATTAACAAAAAAACGTTTCGCACTACTCAGTGCATCATTAGTCTGTGAAAAGTAAAAGACACAATAAAATACATTATTACATAAAAGGAATTCACAAAGTAATTAAAATTTACAGTTAAAACAATAAAAAGTAAAAGCATAAAAAGTACATAAAACAGAAAAATAAAAAGAGACTACCAAAACACCAACCGTTCATAAGCAGGAGAGAAGAGGGAATGACATCAATGGCGTCCAAGGCCAGACGACAACTATGCCAGATACAAAGTTGCTGAAGAAGTATTACCATTGAGAGAGGGAACCAGTCTTTTTATATATAATGTTTCTAAAGTTGTTAAGTGGTTTGGGTCCCTTACATAACCAATTATTGAAAAGTGTTGTTTCAGGACTTCGGTTTTACATAACGCGGCATGATTTCTAATATTAGAAAAATTCTGGCTGCTTGATTCTTTGGCCAGTGCGAAAACTGTAGATGAATCCCTGTTTTACCGTGCTTAGTACTAGCCCTCGGGATGAAATGTTTCTAAGCAAATTGGTCATTTCACATATTCCCTAGAGATTTCGTGAAGTCCCTGGATTTCACATATTTACTGTAATATATATAAGTTTTGTGAGCCGAGCAGTCTTGCTGACTCTAAAAGTATTTTTGAGAACCGGAAAAACATCTGACAAGGACCCTCTGACGGACGATCAAATTAAAACCTGATATGGTAATTGGTAAGGACCATGAAGACGGGCAGATCAAAAATGGTCGCACTGTTATGTCCAACTAAATCTGGATGAAGTAGGTGAAGACGACTGGTTAGGACGTGGATGTATCATTTATGTAAGGAAGAAGAAAGAAAGGGGGAATGAAGATATATATATAAGTAAATACATTATACAAAGGAATTCACAAAAATTACAAGGTAATTAAAAAAAAATTAATGGTTTAAAAAGAAAAGCAGAAGTTAAAATTTAAAAAATTCGTTAAAACACGTAAAAAAACGAGAGAGAGAACTAAGACACCAACCATCCAAGGCAAAAGACGAGGAAGGAATAGCAAAACCTGACGTCCCAAACAAAAAGTCAGTTATGCCACAATACAGAGGGGGAAGCCGTGGTGTGATTGTTCAAAGAGGGAACTAGCCTTTTGATAAGTAATGACTCCAGAGTAGTTAGATGATCTGGGTCTTTGTATTTATATTTATATATAGATAGTATATATATATATAATACTATATATATATATATATATATATATATATATATATATATATATATATAATATAGATATATATATATATTATATATATATATATATATAACTAAATGTATATATATATATATATATATATATATATATATATATATATATATATATACATATAAATTGTTAAAATAACGACCAACCTGAATCACTAATTTCCTATTGACTTTCTTTGCAGCGCAATAATGGGAGCGCTTCAGCCAAACTCGCGGACATCCTTCCCGAGTGTGTACCCCTTGGCGAAGTTGCTATTGATCGGGTCCTATTTTCCTTTCCGCAGCAAAAGAGCCGTAATTTCCATTCGCCTTTGGAGCGTGCCTGCTTCTCCGCCTGGGGAAGTTCGCAGGAAACTCACGTAATAATAAAACATCAAAGATGTAAAGTGAGAGTTCAGTCTCAAAGTTGACTTTGTGAAATTCATATTATCTTTCATAAGATAAACGGGTGACGGATTCTGCATCTTCCGTGACTGCATTGTAAAATTAGTAAACATTTACAATTCTCAGTGACTCTATGTCAACAGCTGATCATGTAACTGCCATATTATGGTTCCTTGAAATTATGTATATTGAAAGTGTTAAATGGATAAGGAAGACACGATAAAATCGTTGTGATGTTTTTATGCTTTTTTCATATTGTGTGCTCTGAGGAATTTAGGCATAATCTGTTCTAATGATAATGAATTATTCTGGCATACTATAAATGATAAAGATTCTATTATGAAAGAAAGTGAGGAAAGAATAGACCATCGTCGATAAAAATGAATCGATATAATTGCAAAGGATTTTCAGTCATGTTTAGGATACTAAATATATATACTAGCTAATCAACCCAGCACTGCCCGGGAAAACTCTGAATGACAACTAATAAATTCTCTCTCTCACTCTTCCCAACATCCACTCTATGCTCTCTCTCTCTCTCTCTCACTTCCTCTCTCTCTCTCTCTCTCTCCCTTTCCTGTTAAGATAGTTGCTTCAGCTACATTTCCTACCATTTCTGATTTATTATATGTCACCATTACCCAACCCCCATTCATAATAGGGTTGAACTTGGACTTAAGGGCATCGGGAGTGTCTCTATTCTTCCCGGTGACCACGAAAACTAGGGGTTAGACCCAAAGATACATCACTTTTGACATTTTATTTTTAACCACTTCTCACACCTTCATATTGGGGATGAACTTAGAGCTAAAGGGCATTGGCAGTGTCACTTTTCATCTCAGCGACCTCGTAAACTATGGATTAGACACTGAAATCAGTAGTTTTAAGTTATTTTTATATATCACCCCTTTCCCACCCCATCTCATTTGCCTTCCTATTGGGGCTGAATTTGAACTTAAAGGGCATCGGGAGTGTCACTATTACTCTCAGCTATGGATTACACACTAATATCTGTAATTTTTGGTTATTTTTATAGGTCACTCACTTCCCATCCTTTCTCACTCACACTTTCCTATTGAAGCTCAAATTGGACTTAAAGGGCATAGGAAGTGTCACTATTCATCTCAGTAACTTTGAAAATTATGGATTATTTTTACATGTCACCCCCTTCCCACCTTTTCTCACTGCTCTTCTTATCAGGACAGAACTTGGACGCAAAGGGCATTGGGAGTCATTATTCATCTCAGTGTCCTCAAAAAGTATGGATTAGAGATCTAATATCTCTTGTTTTCGGTTATTATTATGTCACCCCTACCCACCTTTCTCACCCCCTCCCTATTGGGGCTGAACTTTGATTAAAGGGCATTGAGACGGTCATTATTCATCCTTGTGACATCAAAAACTATGGATTAGGCGCTAATATCTGTCATTTTTACTTATTTTTACATGTCATCCCTTCCAAGCCCTTATCCCCCATCCAACCGGGGCTGAACTTGACTTAAAGGGCATTGGGAGTGGCACTATTTATCTCAGCAACCTGGAAAACTATGGATATGACACTAATATCTGTCATTTTTTATTATTTTTACATGTCACAGCCTTTGCAGCATTTCTCTTCCCCTCTTCCTACTATGGCTGAAATTATACTTATCGGGCATTGGGAATGTCACAATTCATCTCAGCAACCTGAAAAACTATCAATCAGACACAAAAAACTGTTATTTTTGGCCATTCTTATATGTCACACCTTCTCACCACTCTTCCTATCAAGGTTGAACTTGGACTTGAAGGGCATCAAGTGTCACTGTTCATCTCAATGACCTCAAAAAGTATGGATTGGCGAACTAATATTTTTACATGTCACCCTCTTCCCACCACTTCTCCCCCACCTTCCTATTCTGGCTGAAATTAGACTTAAACAGCATCGGGAGTGTTACTATTCATTTCAGCAACCTCAAAAACTATTGATTAGACACTAATATCTGTTGTTTTTGGTTATTTTTATATGTCACCCCTGGCCCACCCTTTCTCAACGCTCTTCCTATTGGGGCAGAACTTGGACTGAAAGGGCATCGGGAATGTCACTATTCACCTCAGTGACCTTGAGCACTATGGATTAGAAAACTAATATCGGCACTGAACTTGGACTTCAAGGGCATTGGTAGTGTCACTATTCATCTCAGTAACCTCAAACATTCTTGATTAGACACTAAGATCTGTTGTTCTTGGATATTTTTATATGTCACCCCTTCCCACCACTTTCCATCCTCTTTCTACCCATTCTCACCCTCCTCCCTATTGGAGCTGTACTTAGACTTCGAGGGTATTGGGAGTGTCACTAATCATCACAGCAACCTCGAAAGCTATGGATTAGGTACTGGTATCTGTCATTTTTGGTTATTTTTATATGACACCCCTTCCCACCTCCTTCTCAACCCCCTCCCTATAGGGGCTGAATTTGGTCATAAAGGGGATAGGGAGTGTCACTATTAATCTCAGTTACCTTGAGAACTATCGTTTGTACATCTCCCACACCCCCACTTTGGTCCCGGTGATGTCTTACACCTCCAAGTATTCTTTTACAGATGGTAAGTCACGTGCATACTAAGTTTGGTTGAAACTGTCCATTGCTTTTCAAATTTATGCTGGAACATGCACACACACATATACATACATGCATCCATCCACACATATATATATATATATATATATATATATATATATATATATATATATATATATAGATATATATATATATATTATATATATATATATATATTATATATATATATATATATTATATATATATATATATATATATATATATATATATATATATATATATATATATATATATATATATATATGTATATATATATATATATATATATATATATATATATATATATATATATATATATATATATATGTGGGGTGAATTACAAGTACTAACAAATCATCTTAATTCCGATGGAGTAAATACATGCAAGAGTTACCGCTCCTCTTTTAGTGACGTCACAGGATATAAGAAGAACAAGTGATTCGTTTGGCTTTGGCTCAAGAGGAAGGTCCCAGTTATTTATAAATTCTTACTATTCCTAATTTCCCTTAAGAGGAAGAGATAGTCAGGTGCGCATAGCTTTCAAGATGAAGCCAGGATATTAAGTTTCTGTCTTCGGAGGATTCTGTCTGATGAATGGTTCCTTCCCTGCCGGGAGAAGATGGCCTCGTAGGGCCTGCCATTTGAAGTATGACGTTGTGTTATATAGTACTTATTTTCCTCTTTCACTTTCGGTTCTTACTTTCCCAGCTCGTTTGTGAGTCACAATAGTCAACTGATTACCAATTGCATGCGTAGCTTCGTAGGTTAACTCTGGCTTAGATTATTCTTTCCTTGGATGTAAACAATAATACTCCCATACACTTGGAGAACTTTTTTTTTTGTGGGTGGTATGTGGTTGAGAAATATTTTCGTTCACCAAAAAATATTTTAATTTAAGATCGGCAGATGTCGAAATCTAAACATCAATCTTTTGAAGGGTACACTCACAGAAGATTTCACTTCATCACTCTTCAATAAATCTGTAATTCTACAGAATAATTCACCAGTCATGAAACCAATAATATTTCATTGAAATTATAACCTTTCACATTAAGTCCAGTTGAGCCGTATCAAATGTTCAAGGGATCATTTGAAATACCATTAAACTTTTTTAGTATCATATTCTGACGTACATTTATATTGCAGTGCATTTCTATCCTAAAAAAAAAATCTTAGCATTAATTTGGGCTCTACTGTGGGATATAAAGCTTAAAACCACCGATACCAGCTGAAGTGAAGAGCATTCAATGGCCATCCCAACTTAGAGACTACGGTTTGCCATCCTAAGTTGCGAACTAAAGTTAGGGAAACTTAGAGCACGATGTTGAGGCAATGATTTAGACACAGCTTATAGAGTTTCTCTCATCAGTGAGACGCGTTATATTGGGATATATCCGATTTAGCCCAAATGGATACAATTTTCCATCCGGCATTATTGAAGTGGTCATAGATCGCTCGGCATTATTTTATTTTATTTTGACCTTCTTCTTCTTGAATAACTTCAATATGTATATATATATATATATATATATATATATATATATATATATATATATATATATATATATATATATATATATATATATATATATATATATATATATATATATATATTACTACAATAAAACTTTACTGCCGCATTCATACTTTACCAGCTGAATCACTGATTACTCCTCGTGGTTAAATCTTCAAAATTATTACCCCTCCCTCATACCTGCATAGAATGTTCATCAGCATCACATCCAACCCACTGAAGACCCTTTGCCTCCATCTCACAAGAACTCTCGTTCTTCCTTGATAACAGAGCCTTTCATTTGTATTACTTCTTCTCACACCATTTACACATTGTGTTCTATGACTTCCTAATTATAGACCTTTCACCAGTCTATCTTAATCCTTTCTTTAAATGTACTATCCTTTCACCAATGTTAAATAGTCTATCGCTCCCTCAAGGATATTTCTCTTCTTACAATACTTCACTGCTCAAGCAATTCATCCCATCAATAAAATCATAACATATTTTCTTCCATTTACATCCAGTAGACGCACTTGACTTCAAGTTCCTTTTTATTATATTTACTTATCTATCGCTGCTTCATTTGCTTCGATTCCTCTGCTCTCAAGTCTCAGTAGTTTTTCTTTTATTTAAGCTTAAAGTTAATCGTGTTCGTGCGTCTGTATACTGCTCCATCCTCGTAGTTTCCATTTATCCTGAAACTCTTTACGCTTTTAGTTGTCTGTAAAAGAAAACTATTGTCTGTCACTCCGCCCCCAGACCTTAAAATTTACTGAGGCTAGAGGGCTGCAAATTGACATGTTGATCATCCACCCTCCAATCATCAGACATACCAAATTGCAGCCCTCTAACCTCAGTAGTTTTAACTAATTCAAGGGTAAATTTAGCCATGATCGTGCGTCTGTCACCGCAATAGGCGCCAACAACACAGGCCACCACCCGGCCGTGGTTGAAATTCTCGTGGGCCGCGGCTGAGAGTTTCATACAGCATTATACACTGTACAGTAAACTTGATTGGGTCGAAGAAACTTCTGTGCATTATTTACTTAACTATCTTTTATTCCTAAATATTCCTGTTACAAACATATTCAAACTATCATTAGTTTTTGGAAATTCTCTTTAATTTCATTCGTGTAATATAGTGCTGTAACTATGCACATTACATACAAGAAATTTGTACATAATAAATCAGAATTATGTAGCTCATCTGAAAGGGAAAATTCTGTAACTTACTTACAAAATGACTGGAATCTGTAAATTATTCTGTTCCTTTGGAATTACTTGATTATCTTAAAAAAAAAAAACAGAAAAAAAACAGACTGCGATATAGGTACATAGCTATAAAAGATATGTAGTGAGTAAAGCAGGTATATGCAGAGGCTAGTAAGTTCGTTTTCTTGCATTTAATATTTATTTTATCATTCTATATTGTGGCGGCTTCGCAAACTTGGCTGTCTTACTCCAAATATCCTGTGAAAGTTTCATATGTATACATACACACATACATACATACATGCAAACACTGACAAACATACACACACACACACACACACACACACACACATATATATATATATATATATATATATATATATATATATATATATATATGAAAAAGTATAAATATGTTAATTCAAGGAGTTTTTGGGTAAGAATGACCATGGATGGCTATGTAATAGAATGAGGGGGATAATGAAAATTCTTTGAAGCCTGCAACTCATTTGGTAAGGCCTGGATATGATACACAGATGGTTCTGGCAGGCAATTTCAATGAAAAAGTAGCTGGCAAAGAAAGCGACTAGATGAAAGTCATGTATTCCAGGAGTAAAT
>NC_061107.1:123136542-123149042 GCF_015104395.2 Macrobrachium nipponense
ACGTTTTAGGGCCAAGACCATCTTCAATCTTACAATCAAATTACTTTACAAGCTTATGAGTTCCCTTTAAAAAAAACGAGAGAGAGAGAGAGAGAGGGGGGGGGGGGCGCTTGGGGAAGGGGGACTTTATGGTAAACGTATCACTCACACTACACAGTCGCAGAATAACATAATTCTCTTTTAAATCGAAGCAAAATTCTTAAATGACGTCATGGAATGTTCTAGGAAAAAATTACGTCACTTCCTGAAATTGGCGGCTGAAATACAAAAACGACGTAATCTTACGAAACATTGCGCAATTGACATGTGCTTTGGACAAAACATAGGTGAATCTTATGCTTACAGTAGTAGTACGTGGTTGTTGGTGTTGAGAAAATATGAAGCGCGCGAGGATTCTTATATTAAGTGATAACAGCTAGAACATCCGGTTCTGAACAAAGATCTCTCTTTTCATATACGTTATTCCTTATAAATTGTAATTTAATCTTAGTGTGATTTCTGAACATATATTACATACGATACTTCAATAACTATCAGTATTATACAGAGCACAGGGTAACTAGGATATTAAATATAACTATACTGGGATAGATATACATTTTACAAGGCAATATCACAATATCATGAATATATATATATATATATATATATATATATATATATATATATATATATATATATATATATATATATATATATATATATATATATATATATATATATGTCCTGGATGCTAAAATATTTAATAAGAATAGAACTGATCCACAGCGCACTAAAAACAGATTTTTAGGATATCTTACATTAATATTCTTTTTTTGTATATTGTGGACAAGTAGTATTGAGAAAAATCATTCAGTCATCCAGGAAAAAAAAACTTTCCGTTATTTCTTATAATAATGCTCGAAAAAGTATGTTAAATTTAGATGCCAAAATTGCAATTCCACTCAACTTGCACAGAAATTCAATATGCCATCCACATATCTCATCCGATAAACTTCTCTAGATTTCTGCTGTTTCTTTTAAACGTTCCGAAGAGTTTCTTGAACATATTCGCAGGAACAGGACTGAATGGAATTCCAGTGCTATATCTGAATCCCCCTCTCTTTCTCATTAGTTACAGAAAACTCTGGGAAGGTATACAAAATTGTCAAAAACGTATATTTCCCCAAGTTCCAGAATTATTAATTACGTAAAAGTTGGAGGAAATGTCAGCAAACTGAAATTTGCGCATAAATCCTATGAATACTGAAAGCGATCGCTGGAAAACACTATATTCCTTATGCCGTTAGAAGTTTTGTATCTCAAACCCCCCACACCTTTGTTTGGTGGCATTTTAAAACCTACGAAAGGCAGAATACCACTCACTAGAAATTACCTTTTAAGAAAATTAAATCAAAAGAGCAATATAGAATGCAAGGATCTTGTTACAAAATGAGCAAGACGAACATTCCTCCTCACAGATCATTCACCCCAGACATACATAGTCTTCACCAAATGGGTAATAATAGATTTTCATTTTGACTTTCAGGTGAAGAAATGCCACCAAATTCTGACCATTTAATGCCCTCTCCACATTTTAAAAAATGCAGAATTATTGACTCGCAGTATCATCTTTTGATCTTGTGGTTATTATATAAACAGAATTTTAGCTGAGTGAGCCGATTAATACGGTTTTGGTGAGACATATGGAAGGTACAGTGACATTTCTGAACACAATCGTCTGTGAATATCCAAAATTGTTAGCATATCAGGTTGTTTTAACAAAGCAAAAAGCTGAAAAAGAATTAGAGATGGATAACTGAATTTCCTTCCTGAAAATCCACCAGAGTGATATCTTACATTCCTTTCTTTCGTTACCTTGGCACCTCGTATTTTAACGAGCCATAAGTATTTGATCCCTCGAGTACAAGGAAACAGATTAAAAAAAAAAATCACGAACACCTGTCATCATTTAACTACCCTACCGATGTGGTTGATAAGAACATTTTTTTTTTATTGAAAGAACTCCTAAAATAACATCAGAAGAGAAAATAATCAAGATATCATCATGGACAGAATTAAGGAAATTCCTAAAGCTTTAGGAAGAAAGGATAATTTTTCATTTAGCAACCTAAATATACCTTGAGAGATAAAATACCCACGATTTTTTATTTACTGAAGACACAAGAGAGAGATAAAGAAAGTATCAAGAATGAATAAAGAGGACTATAAATTGGAGGAGGCTGGATGACAACGGAATAAATAGTGACTGCGAAGAGATTAAGAGAGGTCATGGGAAGAAAAAACATGGATATTCCAGCGAATGATTCTAAACATTTCAAGACAAAAACGAAGAATGACCAGAAAAACGTAAAATGTCAAAGGTCACCACGGTAGTAAATTTATTGCTCAAAAGTTACCTTCCAAATAAGTAATGTTTTTTGTTCATTCGTAGGTTTTCAGATGTCATCACCTCCATATAAGGGTTAAACGTCAAATCCACTCCCCCCCCAAATGCACAAATCCCCCCCCCCAAAAAAAAAAGATAAAGATAAAATAAAATGAGACAAATGAATAAATAAAAATTAGAAATGCGCCGAAGTTCTTAGGCACAATCGAGTTTTCTGCACAGCGAATTATGGAATGTGAAATTCTCATCCAAGGCCCATGAACTTTCCAGCCAGCTGTGGTGCCCTGTGTTGTTGCGGTGCCGGACGAACGGTTGTGGCTAACTTTAACTTTAAATAAAATAAAAGCTACTGCGACTGCCACAGGGCTGCAAGTTAGTATGCTTGATGATTGGAAGGTACATGATCAGCATATACATTTTCAACTTTCTAAGCACTGTAGTTTTTAAAATCAGAAGGCGGACAAAAAAAGACAAAAATAATTACGGATCAGACGAGTACGACAAACCCACCTCAAAAGTTTTCTTTGACCGGAAACTAAAATCCCAGAAACTTTTAATCACTTAAAAGGAATGATCTTATTGAAGTTTATGATGTCGGTACATACGAAATACTTTGAAAACATTAAAAAAGTTTCTCGCTGACTTCTATAGGGACATTGTGAAACAACTCAGGACAACAAAACAGCAGAACATTAAAGGGGAGATCTTAAACAATGAATCCGAAATTTTCGTCTTTTCATGACAATCCAAAATGCACAAAGAAATAATTCACCAAGACCTTTCATCTCGTGTATGGAGTTATTTACGCATCGAATCTCTCAATGGCTAAAGAGTCTCCTTTTTGCTTTTATTTGGTTATCATTTTCTGGTCTTGCAAAGGAAATTCTAAAATTCGTGTTACAAAATCCCCAATGCAAACATCTTTGCTATGAAAAATCACTCTATCGACTTAAATACTGTCTCTACTGTCAGACGAATATTAAACTATTATTGTTTATTTGCTTTATTTAGAAATGAGTAGCAGAGATATTGGTTAGTAGTATTATCTTGTAACTTAATGGTTATTTTATTAACAGAGAATTGTGTGCTAAATGTGCAGTCCACTCAGTCCTGTAAATGAAATCTACAGTAATAAACCCACTAAGCCGGATAATACGGTTTGGATGGGTTTTGTAGAAAGAATATTAACAGTTTGGAATAATGTCTCGAGGCATTTCCTTAATTTCATCAGACCAAGTACGTTTGTATAAAGCATAACAAAAAGGATTGGAAAAAATAAGGGAATTTATTTCCTGATATCCTGGTTGTTGTCATAATTACGCTTACTACAACTGCGAGTTCAGAATACACATTTTAGTTCCACTTTAGCGATATCTTAAATTCTTATCGAAAGTAACCATGACAGTTTGCAGTTCTTACGAGACAGATGCATCTGTTCCCTTGAATATAAGGCACAGAATAGAAAATCACTTACGAACACCTATCATTACTGAAATATTCTATCCATGCGGTTGAAAAGAAAAACGTTATTAAATGAAAGGACTCCTAAAACATTATGAGAAAACACTGACAAGACTTAATCTTGGACGAAATTAATAATGTCACTGAAAGTCGAGGGTGAAAAGATCCATTTTTTTAGCAACCTAAATCCAACTTGAGGAAAAAAACAATTTTTGTGTGTGTGCATACAAGATACAAGACAAAGGAAAAACATGGGAAGAATTCAAAATTACTATAAAGGAATATAAATTGGAGGAAGTTGGATGATAAAAGTATCAACAGAGGATGTGAAAAGATTAAGAATGGTCATACGAACAAGAAACATAGAAAATCCCACGATTACTTCTGAATATTTTGTAACAATCATCATCATCATTATTTTTTTTTTTTCGTCTATCAGAGTCATCCTATTCGACTGGGTGGTTTTTACAGTGTGGGCTTCGGGGTTGCATCCTGCCTCCTTAGGTGTCCATCTCTTTTCTCGTTGTGTGCTGTTTCTAGGAGTACACTCTTCTGCATGAGTCTTGGAGCTATTTCGGCATCTAGTTTTTCCAGGTCCCTTTTCAGGGATCCTGGTATCGTGCCAAGTATTTCTATGATTATGGGTACAATTTCCACTGGCAAATTCCAAATCCTTCTTATTTTTATTTTCAGGTCTTGATACTTATCAATCATTTCTCTATCTTTCTCTTCTTCTCAGGTGTCCCATGGCATTGCTAAATCAATGAGTGATACTTTCCTCTTGATTTTGTCAATCAACGTCACGTCTGGTCTATTGGCACGTATCAACCTGTCTGTACTGATATCATAGTCCCAGAGAATCTTTGCTTGATCGTTTTCTATCACTCCTTCAGGTTGGTGTTCGTACTACTTATTACTGCAAGGTAGAAAGTGTTTCTTTTACAGGCTCCAGTAGAGGGCTTTTGCCACTGAATCATGCCTCTTTTTGTACTGGTTCTGTGCAAGTGCCGGGTATTCGCTTGCTATGTGGTTTATGGTCTCGTTTTTCATATTACACTTCCTGCAAATGGGTGAGATGTTATTCACATCTATCTTTCTTTGGACCTATCTTGTTCTTAGGGTCTGGTCTTGTGCCGCAGTTAGCATTCATTCTGTTTACTTCAGCTCTCCCTTCTGTATCCATTGCCATGTTTCCTCACTGGCTAGTTCTTTAGTGTGTCTCATGTACTGTCCGTGCATTAGTTTGTTGTGACCTCTGTTCTGTTTGTCAATCTCCTGTCTATATTTCTGGGTCTTCGTCTATTTTTATCAGTCTTTCTTCCCTTGTACTCCTTAGCCACTCATCTTCACTGGTTTTCAGATATTGCCCCGTGTTCTGCTCTCGATGTTGACGCAGTAACCATCTCCTTCCTTTCGTGTTATGTGTAATCTGTCTGTATTTGCTCTTGGGTGTAGTGCTTTGTGTATTGTCAAGTGTTTCCTAGTTTTCTGGTCTATGCTGCGGAGTTCAGTCTTCGTCCACTCCACTAATCCTGTGCTGTATCTGATTACTGGTACTATCCATGTGTTTATGGCTTCCATAATATTTCTGGTATTGAGTTTTGACTTGAGTATCACTTTAAGTCTATGCATATATTCTTTCCTGATCGTGTCCATCTCTTGGTGCTTTATACCTCTCCTATTATTCCTAGGTATTTGTATCCTGTCTCATCTATATGTTTGATGCTATTCCCATCTGGTAGCTTTATCCTTTCAGTCCTTGTCACTTTGCCTTTTTGTATGTTGACCAAGGCACATTTTTCTATTCCAAACTTCATCCTGATGTCCCCATATACAATTCTTACAGTCTGGATCAGGGTATCTATTTCCTTGATTCTCTTACCATACAGCTTGATGATGTCCATGAACATCAGGTGGTTAATTCAGCTGCCTCCTTTCTTGAGTTGGTACCCAGCACCCATCTTCTGTAGTACTTTTGTCATGGGAATCATGGCTACTACAAAGGGTAGTGGTGACATTGAGTCGCCTTGAAAGATCCCTCTCATGATGTTGACCTCTCCTAGACTTATTCCAGAGCTTGTAAGTACTGTATTCCAGTTGTGAATTGTATTTTTGAGAAAGCTGATAGTGTTTTCCGCTGCACTATATATTTTCAAGGCTTCTTGTAGACAATCTATGCCTTTCTTAGGTTGGTTTTCCTTCTCTTACTATTCTTCAATATCATTTTGTTTATCAGGAGCTGGTCTATTGTGACCCTACACTTCCTTCTACAGCCTGTCTGTTGGCGGGGGATGGTGTTTCCATCCTCTATATGCAGCTGTATAACCTTTCACTGATGATACCTGTTACTAACTTCCACTTTACTGGTAGACAGGTGATAGGCCTGTGGTTACTTGCTGTTTCCCTTGTTCTTGTCTTTTTGTACTAAGGATGTTCTCCCTGTGGTCATCCATTTGGGCGCATGGTGGTTTGTGATACAATGCTGGAGTTCATCTGCTATTCGTGCGTATAGGGCCTTGAAGTTTTTGAGCCAATATCCATGGACTTCATCGGCACCTGACGCATTCCAGTTGGGCATTTTCTTTAGTTAGCGTCTGATTTTGTTTGTTGTGAGCTTGGTGAATCTGTTTTATTCTCCCCATTTCTTCTGCCTTGACTTCCTGGAGCCAAGTTGCATGTTTGTTGTGTGATACTGGATTGCTCCATATGCTTTCAGTGAGTCTCTTACTCGGTTCAGCTTCAGGAATTTCCTGGTGATTGTTTTCCCCTCTTAGTTGGCTCTATAGTCTTTTCTGCTTGGTTCTGGTCGGGAATTATTATTATTATTATTATTATTATTATTATTTTATTATTATTATTATTAATTAATTATTATTATTATTATTATTATTATTATTATTATTATTAATTATTATCAGTAGATGAAACCTATTCATATGGAACAAGGCCACAAGGGCCATTGACTTGAAATTCAAGCTGCCAAAATTTACGGTGTTCTTTTGGAAGAAGTAAAAGGAAGTAAAGTGTAATACAGAAGTAAGAATGACCAGAAGGACGGAATATGAAAGGGTCACTATGATAGGAATTTCCTTTGGCATTCCAACGCCAATTCCTGTGCAGGCCTTGAAGAGGAGGAGGTTTTTGTGTTTACACACTGACACCTTCATCTGGGGTCAGGAAGAGATAAGCAATTAGACCTGTGATGGAAATTTTAGAGATTTTTTTGTGGTTAGGTTTGTGTGCGAGTAGTCCGACAACGATGCCATCTTTTATGTGGTTGTTAGCGTTCATTGAATAAAAAGTAATATTTTCCTCCTTCGTAGGTTTGTAAATGCTACTGGTTCCATATGCAAGCAAAATTTAGCAAAAAAGTGAATTGTCTTATTGAAGCACATGATACCGATATGCACGAAAAAAACTTTACAAATATTTTACCTGAAATTTTGCAGACTTCTACAGGGATGTTATGAATAATTCGGGCCTACAAAGCTGAGGAACTTTAGTATAGATTCTAAACAGTTAATCTGGAATTCCCGTCTTTTTATGGCCTTCGAAAATACATACAGAAATAAGTTACTAAGAATTATCTCGAATGAGGAACCATTTATACATTGTTTCTCGAAATGGAAAATGAATTTACTTTCCACTTTTATTTGGCTATCTCCTAGTACTACATGAGACCTTCTTGTTACAAATTCAGTAATGGACACATTCTTCTACATAATAAAGGATCATGCATCCCTGACACAAGGACCATGAAGCCAATAGTAGTCTTCCAATTAATCTCTCTTTGGGAATAAATAGCGGACTTATTCGTTTGCAGTATTATCTTTTGATATAATGGTTGAATCCTTAAAAAAAATTTAGGTGCTAATGAATTCGAATGACCCGGTTTGGATGAGATACGTCGTGGAAGGTATTTAGATATTTTGGAATTTTGTCTGGAGGTAGTATTAATAACTCTAAGCATATCAAGTAAAGTATTCTTGTAAAAAGCTTAAGATGGTAAAAAAAAAGAAAAAGAAATAAACGAACAGGAAAAAGAAAAAAAAAATTCCATTTTGATATTCTCCTGGTTGCAGTAAGAATTACACTTACCACAGACTATAAGTTCAGAATACACAATATAGAAAATCCTACTAATCGATAATCTCACATCAATTTCCTAAGTTATCACGATAGTTTGTATTTGTTCCCTCGAATATAAGGATACAGGTTTTAGAATAATTCAAGAATACCTGTCATCACTTAAACACCCCATCTATGCTGTTGAAAATGAACATACCTTAAATGAAAGAACTCCCAGAAAAATGAGAAAATATAATCTAGATCTCATCAAAGCCGGGATTAAGAAGATAACTGAAAAGAAGGGTTCTATTTCTTTTAGCAACACAAATTCAACTTACTACGACACTCCCCGACATACTGCGTGTGTGTGTGTGTGTGTGTGTGTGTGTTTAAGGTATTAAGTGACTGCAATGATACATCTCATCTATGTATTGTGAAAGAATATTTATTGAGCAGTATGTAAGATAAGGAGACTTCTTAAGTTAATGTTTTTGATCGCCGTTGCAAGGAGCATGGAAATATTGTCCGGTTGAGCTGTACACACAAAATTAATGTTTAGGCGGCATTCACATTCAAATATTTATAGATTTCAAGTTGATGAATTAAAATGATAAAAAGAAAGGTTCCACTAAACTCTACAGCTAAGTTTTTTTTGTTTGCTTAGGTCCATTAGTTGTTGAACTATTTCGACAGAATAGAAAATCTGAAAAATGCCAAAATCCGAATATTATCTTTCTTTTTCTTTATTCAGAACTCGAATTAAACAAGAACCTTGAACACGTAGCTTTGGAGGTCGAGATATTGTCAAAATAATAATACATGCATCCGGTTATAATTATTATGTACACACGATATATATATATATATCTATATTATATATTTATATTATAATATATATATATATATAATATAGTATATATATATATACTTATATATATACACATGTATGTAATATATTATCTATCTTAATATATATATATAGTATTACATATATATATGTCTAAGTATATATATGTAAATAATTATATGTCTATATATATATAATAATAGTATATATTATATTATTATATTATTAATATTATAATACAAAATGAAAATATCAACAAGACTGATTCAAACTATTGCCAAATTTTGTTTAACATTTCAAAAGTTATTTTTCATAATATCACCTTCCAAGTACGCAAGTTCAATGGACAACGATTACAAGACCGTGGAGTACTGATCTTCACATTTCCTCTGTCAAATAACTTCACCCAATAATATCCTTCCATATTCTCCATGTTGCAGAGACCTGGGTATGTCCGACGACGCACTTCAAGTGCAACAATCATTATTGCATCCTAGTGAGCAAGTCTGTGATTTCCCACGACCACTGCGGTGATGGCTCCGATGAACATCAGTGCCGTAAGTTGACATTAGACATCAATTTGTATTCGCACGCTAACAAACACAATAATATATGTCTATATATATATATATATACTATATATATATAATATATATATTATATATATACTAATTAACTAAGATGCTTCATTCTTATTCCAACTTATTGACGACATGTTCAATGTACGCGCAACCGACGTGTCCTTCTGTGTAGTTTATATATGCCTGGTGACTATTTTAATCTAACCTTATGAATTGTGAACCTTCGAAAGGAATAGACATCTATATATTTTTACCTTTCCCTCCAATTCGAGAATTAAGGTTGAAAATTATGTTCGTGTGTTTTAACATTTTCTCTTAAGTAGAGATTTATTTTCAGTATAGAACCCAACTTTAATACGGAAATGTTTCTTTAAAATATATTTCTGATATTCTTCGTATTTGTATTCCCAAATGTTTTCTTGAAAAGTTTTGCTTGTGCCTTACATATTTTACAGATACCTTCATTTACCGATTTTTGCTCTATCTCCGCGTATGTACCCAGATTCCATTTCTTCATTTCTCTCTCCCAGGAGAGCTCCTGATGCATACAGTTCACACAAGCGAATGCCTGTAACTAAAATGATTTAAGGATCATTTTCTTTTAAAATCGCATTGCCGTTTTCAATCTGTAATATGGAAGGGACAAATATAGTTGATGAAGACCTAAAAATATTTCCTACCTTGTAACATGATAAAAAGAATACACCTCAGTTTTATCAGGTCCACAACCAACTCATCCTAGAATGCCGGAGAACATGCAATTCATATCAGTGGCAACTCCCACGATATCCTCCATACCCTACCATAGCCTATAGCTCAACCCTTTAAAAAAAAAAAAAAAATTATAATTCCTAGGTTCCTAGTCGGGTTGCTCATCCCATTATGGATCAACTTTAAGCCTAATCATGTCTTACTTGACTTGGATTGTGCATCCCTAAATCGATCAATCTTCAGACTTCATTCTCACTTGACCCTTGGCTCTCTTTCCCTTTGTAAATGACCAGAGAGTGTCAGTGGAAAAAACGGAATGCTTGCGTATATGAACAGTCATATCCAAGATTCATCATAAAATCCTCTCAAATTTTCCTGGTAAATAGCACATAGAATAGAAAAAAAAAGCAAGAATCCAGATCAGATTATGGAGCAATCTGGGAATGTAATCTCCAGCTTTTGAAGACAGGCATATAGACGGACAAACAAAAATCACTCATTGCCAGGGAAGAGCCTAATTTAAGTAAACTTTTCATCCATCATAGCACAATATTTTCAGTATTCATACTGACAAACAAATAAGCAAAATAACCTCCTTACCTAAGGTAATTAGCAACTTTGGCTATACATTACAGAGTAACTGTCGTAGATTTTCGGTTTCTCATCACTGTAAGGCTCGTAAGTAATCCATTCACAAACAAACAAACCAAAATCCACCCACCCCCACCACCAAAAAAAAAAGAAAAAAAAAAGAGAGAGAAAAAAAAAACAGATCTTGGCAGATGCAAAAAGAACTTGTTTGCCAATACTTAACCAACTTTATGCTTCGTTAGTTGGAAATTAGCAAAAACTTGACTCAAAGAAGTCTTTGGTTTTAGTGAAATCTGAGCCACTGATTATTTATTTCACCATTCATCCTATTTTTATGGAAATTAATGCCCGTCATATCTTTCACCGAAAGTGTCCTTCACTTAAAGTGTGTATATGGCACTAAAGCTTCCGTGTCTTAATTTGCTTTGATTGGATATGCTCTTGTGATTTTCAATGCCTTTACATGAGACTGTCTAGTAATTCGAAGCTCAATAGGACCAGGGGTCGATGAATAGTCAGGGGGTCAAAAAGGGGTCGATGAATAACTAACGGGTCGGCGAATTAAGTTACATATACTCGTATGTCTAAAGTTCTAAACATATTTTCTTACTAGGTGTTGCATTTTTATCACACTGCATGTCAAGTACTAAATTAATAATTCTCAAATTGGTTTTGACATAGGTGTTTTTTCTTTTTTTTTTCTTTCTTATTGAATTATCAAATGCTAGTCTACGGGGTCGATAGAAAAATTAAAACTTCATTAGGGGGTCGAGGAGTTGAGGAGTTTGAGAACCCCTGGTCTAGTATTTCCATGCTACATTTCGGAATGTGCAGTGGGATGATTGTCGCCAAACGACTGGAAGATAAGGTCGCAAAGAATGTCCATCCTAAAACGATTTGAAGGCCATTCCTCGGAGCTCTTCGGCGTTATCCGTATGGCAACCTGATTAATATATTTCATAATTTTAATGGGACCAAGGCATATTTTTCTTTCAAGATTCCTTCAAAATTCGACTCATTTTCTTATCATACTCCTTTCAGGTACCTCTTTACTCCTTTAGTTTATTGATTCAGTTCATTCTTTTTTTCCTCCTCCTCCTTCTTTCTCGTTTATATACAGCGTGTCCATAAAGTTCCAGTACCATTACAAGTATTTCATGCTCAGAATGGTAGTGGGACTTTATGGCCCACCCTGCATTTCTATGGTGGCAAAGGCGAGCCGAAACGTATTTTGTTTTTACGTAAGTAACGCCTTTATGATTATGTTCAGTTGAGGTTCTTTTACAGAGTTGTTTCGCTGAAGAACTTGTAAAGTATTGACCACTGAAGTAGTTAAGTGAAGTTTGGCAAATATTTAAAACTTCTCAGCCCCATTCTTCAAAAAATGTTCTTGTAAGAGAATGCGACTATCTCAGTAACAACCTTGTTAAAGAATTGGAACAAGTACCCTTATTGTCCACTAATTTGTTGACCTTCGAGGTAGTATTTAGGGTGCGGCAAAAATGACAAATGCCAAGCTTACAAACTTAACCCAAGGTCCCAACTGCGCTCCAATAAAATATGCTGCGTTATAATTACAAACTATTTTATATTCATAAGGTTAGCATTCCAGAGTCGTCATATATACTAGAACAACTTTTTTCATGTGCAAAAAGTTTTACAATTATCGCCTAGGTAAGGAGCAAATTTCAATCATGGTATTTAAGTCATGCATAAATCATCATACAACAATTGCT
Organism: Macrobrachium nipponense; assembly: GCF_015104395.2. Classification (NCBI taxonomy): domain Eukaryota; kingdom Metazoa; phylum Arthropoda; class Malacostraca; order Decapoda; family Palaemonidae; genus Macrobrachium; species Macrobrachium nipponense. The sequence continues at coordinate 123,148,927 of NC_061107.1, forward strand.
CTAATTACAAACAAGATGTAGATTTTCAAAATGAGAATAATCGTTTCTTTGATAATACACTTTAAGATCCGACACCTCAATTGTCTTGTAGTACACTTCCTCAATCAACGCATCTG
>NC_061107.1:123154042-123166542 GCF_015104395.2 Macrobrachium nipponense
AAATACGTTGGCTATCCTTCTTCAGAATATCATCGCCACCATACTCCAACTCCCTCCGCTCTACACAGCAGATTATTATTATTTTTAAGAACATAAACCGCTGTTCATACGAATCCGAACTTTCAGGAGCCACTGACTTGAAATTCGAAGCCTCCAAAGGAAATGAGCTCCAAGGAAAATCCGATTTATTAACATCAAAGTGGAGGCCTTGGGCCTCACCCTGCTTTTTTTTGCGTAGAACTCGTCTACATATGTGGAGAGGCTTAAAATCCATCTTCACGGTGGTGACATCGACCACAACAAGAGAGCGGTTATAAGTTATAGTAGCAGGGATAGATATCCTTGACTATGAGAGAAACCCTGAGCGTTTCTCCGTTCTCCGGAACGGATGTGAGGTGTGCTTCACAATTTTGCAGGCTGCAGGATGACAGGTTTGTTGCAGAAAAGGGGCCAAAGATAGGTGCGTTGTCTCCTCACTCCGTTTTCCTCACTCAGCTCGAAATCTCTCCAAGAGAGAGAGCGAGAGAGAGCCTAACAATCAACATGCTCTGTCTGGTTCGTCATACCCACTTATCCTTCTCATTCCTGTTCTCATATATATATTATATATATTTAGTTAAATATATATATATATATATATATATTATATATATATATATATATATTTTATAATATATTATGATATATATTATATTATATATATTATCTATTATATAGTATTATATTATCTATATATATTATTATAATATTATATAATATATATATAAATTATATATTAATTATATATATATAATTATAACTATTATATGTTTATATTTTATTATATAATTATAGTATATTATATATATATATTATTATATATATAATTTATATATATATATATATATATACGTGTGTTGTGAGTTTGTGTGTGTTTGTGTGCGCGCACGTTTGTGAGTTTGCATGCGTGCCTATGGGTGACAAAGAATGAGAAAGCATTTTGGTGCAACAATTTCTGTACAAAATATTTTATACTTTCTCCATCACTAGATACATACTCTTACCTCTAACCTTATGTTACCATCATTCGGCTAAAAGCCACCAGGCAACATTTTACTCATATTGTCCTATTATGTTACGCACTTGAGAATTAAAGTTAGAAATACAACAACCATTTGGTCTGTTGCGAATTATACGAGCGTTTTCGTAATTTAACCCATTTTCTTTTTTTCTGTTGACAAGTGCACGAGCAATTTTGAGAACAGCTTTTCATAACCACTTTATGGTACACTAAGAAGCTAGATTTCATCTAGCAATGACATGGCCATTATATCTTGCGTGAACTGTTAAGCCACGCTATTTTTTAATTTCTTATGTAGCCGTTATCATTAACTGCAGCCTTAAAGCTTAAAGCATCAGACATAATTCCATCACGATTCATTTATAAATATCATTATCAACATTTCGGTTGACCCAGATACTAAATGATACTTCTGGTAATTTCTTAATATTTAAGCACCAGTGAGTTCCTTACCCATATCTGCGTTGTCGTTTATTCAGAATAGCGAGATCTATCATAATCGCCAAATATATAGATATTTTTTACATACATCAGATATTTCTCATAAAGGAACGTTGGCCTTATGTACATGGTAAATATGTATTATGTTGTGACTCTAATTATTAAAGTATTCTATGCAATGATTTTAAACTATAACAATAAATGCAATAAAACATAAAACTGTACTGAGGATCAGATATGTATATGATATCCTAACATTTTGGGATAATAGTTGGGGAAATTTCAACGAATTCCTATCAAAATAAAATGAATTACTGCCCAGCATCAAATTTAAAACCGAATGGAAGACAGACAACAAAATTCCTTTTCTTGATGTTTTAATAATTTGAGATACGAGAGAATACAAATTTACCATATATAGAAAACCATGACATTTCTATCAAGACTGGCTTAGCCAGCAATTTATTTTTATGAGTCTTACAGATTTGCTCCACGGATTTCCTGCCAAAGGAAATTGAACTACTATGTACGCAGCTGCCATCTTTAAAGATCCCTGACCATATAATTGAGAAAGCGATCCATAAAGAGAAAATAATGTTCTACGGCCCCCCCCCCCCCCCCCCCTCTCAAAGCAAGACCAGAGAGACTCTCAATAGTGAAATAAAAATCCCACACCTAGATAGGGATTCAGACTTTGAAACAGGCACTTGCAAACTAACCCTTTTGTTTTACCTACCTAAATATATTTTGCTAAATCTTGATTAATGTCCTATAATAAACAGGAATTTTTCATGTACAATTTATAGCAGCAATTTCGGTTCACAAGCCAGATGATGGAATCAGCTCTGATTAAACAAAGAAACACGATGGACCTAACACAAGGAACTTGGGACTCAGATATTATAGATAAAATATTCGTCCAACCTGCGATTAAGATTAAAAAGAAATTGGCATGTGGGGTGATGTAACAGTTGACCTCTGGACCACTTTTTCTGGAGTTCTTTTCATTCATCACCAGCTTGAAGAGAGATAGTTGGTCTCTGTAAAATAGCATTAACTTCCTACATAGTATTTTTATGGTTTCATTTTTACAGATACAATTCTGTTTTAACAGAAAATATTTCAGTCATATATATATCCTATATATATAGATATATATATATATATATATATATATTATATATATATATATATTATATATTATATATACATATATAGACTGTGAAATATTTTCTGTTAAAAACAGAATACACTATAATAAAATGAGCCCATAATAACACCTAAATGTAGTAAGTTAGCGCTATATTTCAGAGACCACCTGTCTCTCTCTTCAAGCAGGTGATGAATGCGAAGAGATACAGAAAATGCTGTCCAGATGTCAGCCGTTATGTCACCCCAGTTGACAATTTCATTTTAATCTTCTGAATCGTTGTTGGAGGAAGAATTTATCTATACATCTGAGTCCCAAGTCTCTCTCTCGCTCTCTCTCTCTCTCTCTCTCTCGTCTCTCTCTTCTCTTCTCTCTTATCTCTATATATATATTATATATATATATATATATAATATATATAGAGAGAGAGAAATGAAAATTTTATATACACATATATTTATATATATATATATATATATATATATATATTATATACCTATATATATATATATATAAAAGATATATACCTTTCGACGTTTCCACGTCCTTTACTTAGCAGAACTTTCGTGATTCAGTTATACATATATATATATATATATATATATATATATATGGATATATATCATATATATATATATATAATATATTATATATATATATTGTATAACTGAATCACGAAAGTTCTGCTAAGTAAAGGACGTGGAAACGTCGAAAGGTCTCGCAGTTACTCATTCGTTTATTTTTCCTTCGTGGCATATATCTTTATATATATCATTTCATCAGCAGTAGCAAGTGCACGCATTATCTATGATCTATTTTTTTTTTCTATGACCGAAGGTAACGGTGGAATTTTTACTCTTACCATTTACTTTCTATTGGTCTTGTTCACGACCTGACAACTCATATCTTATCTCCCTCCAGGTGGCGAATGTGACGCCAGCAGACAGTTCCAGTGTGCAAACACCCGTTGTGTTTCAATCAGTAACGTGTGTGATTCCCTGTGTGACTGCCTCTCGAACTGTGAGGACGAAGCCAATTGTACCACTGGGGCGTATGATGTGTCTGGAGGTAAAATATTTTATAGGCAATATATTACGCATGATTTGCATTTATAGTCAATGACATTCGTATTTTACACATTTTAATTTTTCTGCATCAAGTTACCGGCATCATTCTGTTGAGCTTACATAAAATTACATCATTTGGAAAATCTTGGTAATAATTCTAAAACCGTAATATTATCAATAAAATCGAAAGTAAATTCAGTAATTATCATTTCTGCGATCTATTCAGTCTAATGTTCTCTTGAAATTGTCTAATGTTCTCTCTCTATTCAGTCTAATGTTCTCTAATGTTCTCGATGCTCAGAATCACCTTCCGAGACAGTCTAAGATACCTTACGATCATTCTAATCTGAGATTCATGGATGGACATTACAAGATTTTCAACTAATGCAAAAACGATTTGAGAGTTTTCTACTTCACTAAGAGATTTTGTAATATTTACAATTAGAAAGTAGTCCTATTTACCGTTACCATTAACCATTCAAACCCGCTTGTTTTAAGCTCTGTGAATTTAAAGAAATTGAGTGAAATGGCAAATCATAGCTGCTTCCTCAAAAGAAAAAAAAATCTTCAAGTTACTATACATGAAACCAAGAACAACGTACACTAACCTTTAAACAATCTTCGTATAACCTCTTCCTTCTGTGAGTTACAAACAAATAAAAAATGCCAGCAGTAGAATAACTGCAATCCCATACTATCTTCGTTAATGAATTAAGACATTTTAGATTAAGGTTATACTACAAATAAGAAAATATAACGTCCATTAGATTTGAGAACAATCGGTTGAGTTTAACTGAATATCTGTATTCAGACAATACGATCGATTCTATGACCGATCCATTGGCTAGAGCTTATATCTAGGGCTGAGAACTAGAAGGGCCAATATCATAAAACCATGTTTTCAGAAAAATGCATTTAAAATATTGCTTCCTTTATTAAAATTCAGGTAAGTACAGCAAACGAAAGTTTTTTTTTTTTTTTTTTTTTTTTTTTTTGTGATTGCTTAACTTATAACATTGGCCATTATAGCACTGAAACCGAGATAAATTTCTAGTTTAGTGACGGTCTTAACTACAATCAGCCATTTTATGACATTGACACTTTTAGTTCTTAGCCCTAGATATGTACATACTCACACGCAGCTATATTTAAGAACATTTGATCCCCGAGGGCTAGTACTGAACACGGCAAAACAGTGATTCCTCTACATTGTTCCGCCGTGATTGGTACTAGTCCCTTGGGGGTGATTAATGTGTTTCGCCGTGTTTAGTACTAGCCCCTGGGGGATCAAATGCGCTTAGGGACATTTCATCCCCCATGGGCTAGAACTAAACACGACGAAATACATTTGACTCGCCAGGGCCTAGTACTTAACACGGGAAACAGTGTTTAGTACTATTTCTCGGGGTTCAAATGTTCCTAAGTGAATTGGTCATTTCACATATTAAATAGGTATTTCGTGAAATCAGGTTCCCTGTAACATATATAATACGGTATCACTAAGTACCTCTTAACTCTAAATATGCAAAGGCCCCTTTGATATTTTGTATCATTAAATCACTTTGGTAAATCTTGAAAGGGTCTATTTAGTTATTAGAGTTTTGACTGTCTCAGCCACTTTATATATAATGAATTACCTCTTTGAATTAACAAAAGCTAATCATAACACAATAATCCATCAAATATTTACCATAAGTTGCGGACTGCAGAGGATGGTAAGCATTCAGGTTAAAAAAAAGTTGTCTCTTTAGGCATTATGACTAAAATATCTGATTTTTTTTTATCTCTGTAATTTTTCTTAATTAAACACTAGGATGAAGATATTATTTGAGGAAAATTAAGAGCAAATTTCACTTTCACCTGGCTCCTGCCTCAAAGTCGTAAAATGAGTATTCGTCTGTTCAAGCAAAAATGAATTGAGTTGATCCCACACAAATCTGCAATAGCAAAATTTTTTCTTTGTTTTTACGCCTGGTGTTTGTCTCTTCTCCCAAATGTCTGGCTAAGGGTAGTTTCTTTTCAATATTTTTCATTTTAATCGTCTTAGTTGTCCGTTCATTCTTCAAATACTTCAGATGCTTTCAAGTGCTTTGATCTTCCAACTGCTCTCTCTCTCCTCTCCCTAAGGGCGCAGGTTTTCGTATTCAAGTTTTTCGTTCCTTTGTCTGCAACGTACTATATAAATCCTTTTTTGGATCAAGGGTTAATTGGATTTAAAGAATTTTTATGACCTCCTCATGGGCTATTTTTCCCGTACCTTAATGTTGCATAGCAGGAAAAGCCTTATTATCTAATTTCTCTTTGATTTTTGTCATTAAATACTCACTGCCCTAATTATATATATAGAAATGGGGATAAAATTGTTATAATTCAGTATAATCAATGGCGGACTCTATTTAAAATATATTATTTATGATTTCCTTTATTTTGATTATTCCTGTGGCAGTTTATATATATATATATATATATATATATATATATATATATATATATATATATATATATATATATATATATATATAATGACCACAGTACTAACCGTTACATATTATGAGTCATAATACCTACCAACGGTTTGTCAAAACCTCATGCACAAAAGAGGCCACTCACTTTTAGCTCCCATCCCATACACAAACACACTCTCGCTTTCTTGATGTCCCGGCTATCCAATTCTCTATCTTCCTCTCATCATTTCTCCAAACACTTCCGAATTGTATAGTCTTTTCAACAACTTACCGTCTCTGTTCTTTTCAAATTGCCAAATCATCTCAAATGCTCAGATGTATCCTTTCACTTCCGTTAAGCTTTTTACTGAAGCCTCTACGTATGGCCAATTTCCAACCCATGCAAATATTTTCTTTGTGCAAGAACGGCTACATATACATTACATCTCTATAATTTCCGCCTTATAGTTGCGTTTTCCTTCAAAATCAACAATTCACTTCCTTAGAGTTAAGTGGGTTCAACATTCCTTGCTTCCCTACACATTCATACTTTCCCTTATAATTTTTTTCATACATTTTACTACCTTACCTGCTTCATCCACTTTGTAATGCCTGCTCCTTTCCCACCCTATCATCATCAAAATCCTTAACTAAAAAAGACGTGGTCTGACCTGCAGCTTACTTGGGATACATGCAAGATATCCCCATAAAATTCATTAACTTTAAACCTAAATGAAAACGTCCTAAAAGCTACATCAAATAGAGCCTTGTTTCACCAACGAAAATTAAAATGAATATGCTATATTTTAGTAGAAATAATTTTTCTGTGCTGTTGAACATAGAGACACATACACACACACACACACACACACCCACACCCACATATATACCCACCCATTAGCAAGTCTTAACCTAGAGGATTACACGAGAACATAATTTCTCACACTCACACACACACAAACACACGCACACACACCCATTAGCAAGTCTTAACCTAGAGGATTACACAAGAACATAATTTCTGACGTCCATTTAACCTTATAAAATGATTCGTGTTGTGGGAATGCAATGGAGATTTCAATAAACATTTAATATACTGAATGCACAGGTTCTGCGCTTGAAATTTAAGATTAAATGGAGAAAAGATGGCACATTTTCCTCTATATATCATTCTTGAATTGTAATGCAAAATTCATTGCCATCTGCTATTTTTTTTCAGTGAGACTGGGATATGGCCACACTAACGTCTTCAAAAATAACTGAAAATATTTTAATATATCAAATTGCAGAATATCCGTAGTGAGCTTATTATGTTTTCAACATACTATATCTACTGTCGACAACAAAATCTATAAAACAAAATATAGTCCAGAGAAAGTAGAAACAAATTAACTCCACAGATCTAAGAAAAGGTTCATTTTCTTTAATTACAAACAAAAAGAACTAATGCGCTTACACGCAAGCAGGTTTATGAACCCATATATACGCATCTAAACATACTCGGATACAAGCAGATAAGCACGCACACACACGCATATATATATATATATATATTAATATATATATATATTATTATATATTTATATATATATCCTCTTAACTTATCATATTCTTTACTTTTTTTTGGATACGCTTGTAACTACAAAGCCTTATGCTCCATCTTCAAAGTAGACTTTACAAATATATATATATATATATATATATATATTATATATATATATATAGTATATATAATATATATATTTGTAAAGTCTACTTTGAAGATGGAGCATAAGGCTTTGTAGTTACAAGCGTATCCAAAAAAAAGTAAAGAATATGATAAGTTAAGAGGATATTGTGGCTATTACAATTTCATATATATATATATATATATATGTGCACCAACTGACCAACCTGGCACTGCCCGAGAAAGCCATTAAGAACTCAGACAAATTTTCCTGCACCTCCTTGTACTGACACTCCCTCTTATCCAGGTAATACTGTGCTCCCTGTCCCTTTTATCTAAATATCATTGTGCTGACATTCCCATTTATACAAGAGTTACCGTGGCGAATGTCCCTTCTATCCAGATATTGCTGTATTAACTGTCCATTTTATCCAAATATTAATTTGCTGACTGTCCCATTCATCCAAACATTACTATGGGGTACTGTCCCTTTTATCTAGGTATAACTGTACTGACTCCCTTTTATCTGGGTATTACTTCACTCAGTGTCCCTTTTATACGGTTACTGTAGTGACTGTCCTATTAATCCAGATATTATTCTGGTGATGGTCACATTTATTCAAACAATTACTATAGTGCCTGTCCCTTTTATCCAGGTATCACTCTGCTGACATTCCCATTTACCTATGTATTACTGTACTGACTGTCCCATTTATCCAGGTATTACTGTGATGAGCGTCCCTTTTATTCAGGTATTACCCTGATGACTGTCCGTGTTATCCAGATATTACTGTAGTGACTGTCCCATTTATCCAGGCATTACTGTTCTGTCTGTCCCTCTTATCCAGGCATTACTGTACTGACTGTCCCTCTTATCCAGGCATTACTGTACTGACTGTCCATTACACTGATGACTGTTCATTTTATCCTGACATTTCTGTGGCGACTGTCCAATTTATCCAGTCATTACTGTTCTGCCTGTCCCTCTTATCCAGGTATTATTGTAATGACTGTCCCTATCATCCAAGTGTTACTTAGATGACTATCCATTTTTTCCAGACATTATTATGGTGACTGTCACCAATATGTCAGTGTGGTGACTGTCCCATTTATACAGTTATTACTGTTTTGTCTGTCCCTATTATCCACATATTACTATGGTGACTCTATTTTATCCAAATATTACTGTGGTGCCTGTTCCAATTACAATTTACCCCATTAAACCTAAACACACACCCCACAATTTACTGAACCACCCTCATTGAACCTAAGCACATCCACTACTAAGCCTAAACACAGCCCCCACTAAACCTAAACACACCACCTTCTAAACCTAAATACATCCCCACTAAACATAAACACACACACACATACACCCAAACCTAAACACAGCACCTTCTAAACCTAAATACATCCCCACTAAACATAAACACACACACACATACACCCAAACCTTAACACACCACTTTCTAGACCTAAACACATCCCCACTAAACATAAGCACACCCTACACTTAACACAAATCTTAATACAGAATTGATTGCATGAAATGAGGTATGATAAGGCAGTAGCATTTATTAACCACATAAGTTACAAAGGGAAGGGGGATAGGGTAATGGGTAAGGGGAAGGGGAGTGGGGTAGGGATTTGAAACCTAACTTATCATCTAAGTTGAGATAAATGATGATCACATGCCAAATTTTGTTTAGATTGTCCAAGCAGTTACCATATTAGTTATAAAGGCAAATTTTGTCTAGATCGGTCAAGCGGCACGGATTCCTATAGCATGCAAAGTTACAAATATACATACAAGCATACATAAAAAAATTCACTTTTACTATAATACATACATAAATACATACACACACACACACACACACACACACACACACACACATATTACACTTTCCACCCCCCTTCCTACCTCCCCAAGTCCCGTCTGTTATTGAATTCAAAGTATTAGAATATTTCCTTCTATATCTCATTGTGATACTTGGAGGTGTTTGGTCAGCACTTTGTCTAGAAAATGTGATATTTAGTCACTTTGGCCCTAACCTATTATTCAAGGTCCCATGTCAATTAAAAAATCCAATTTTCAATTATGTTTTATTTTTTTGGAACTTGAAACTTAAGCGCATGTGGATCTATAAATATTTTCCACACATGTATCTTGATCTAGCTTTCTAGATCAGAAGTTAATGTAAACCCATTCATAATTCTTTGATTCAATTAGGATTATGTAGATAGACCTTTTAGAGGGTAGGGCTTCTAAATTCAAAAACTATTTTTAAGCTTGGCCTACTTTTCCTATATGTTTAACTATATTCTTCTGATTTTGATAAAACATGGTAAACACATTGGCAGTTGTTGGTTAGTTTTCGTAAGCATTTGTTCCTTGACAATTATTTTAAGATTGATTATAATCTTTCAAGTTGAATATTTTTTTTATGATTTCAATGATATTTGATTATTTAAAATATTTTTTTCCTTTGTCCTATTATTCGAGAAAACAAGTTAAAATTAGGTCTGATACTTCTGAATCTGGCCACTTTTTCAAGGTTGTAGATTGATTCAAAAGAATTTTCTCACAAGGTCTCAGAGTCTTATAGATCTCTGCCTGGATATATAACAAACTATGGCGATGAGCAAGCACCTTTTAGATGGCGGGTATTTCAGCCTTTATTTTTTCTATGCATCTTTTGCTGTGCAATTCGTCCAAAACCATCTTATTCTTGGTTTCACTTATATTACGTTCTGTTTTTGTGTGTATTATTTCGAATGACGAAATATCTATTATAATCTGTGACTACAAAACTAGTTATTATTATTATTATTATTATTATTATTATTATTATTATTATTATTATTATTATTATTATTATTATTATTATTATTATTGTTGTTGTTGTTGTTGTTGTTGTTGTTGTTGTATGCTGGAAGCAAACTCTCTTTTAAATTAAAAGTGATTGCTGCCTCAGCTGCATTAATTTTATAAAGGTTTTTCTCTATTTTTCTAATTGTTGTTTTCTCATTGTTGCTTAAACTGGTGAGCAACGCACCGAATGTTGACATATCTCAGTTATGTAATAGTCAATGCCGATTGGATTTTTATTGGTAAAAAATTTCCAGTGTGGGTAGTCAAATTTGCGGGTATATCTCGTAGAGTTTATTGCAGGTAGAATTGATATTAAATTCTATTCTTTTCTATTCTTTTTGTGGGGCCGTGACGTTTCCTCTGAAAAATCTCAGACATCCTCTTAGGTGGAGGTGGGTGAAGGACTGAAGTGAGAGGGTGAGTCCGTCTGCTTTTATTGTGGCGGTGCAGCGGTGGGCTTCGTGCCGCTGCCTTTTCATTGGCTAGTGAATAAGGCTGCTTTATTATTATAAAACAAGAGACCTAATCATGACAAATAACCCCTCACCGCCATCAGGAGACCCCCCTCAAGCAGACGAAAGTAGTATACCAATACATATGCCCCACCCGAGGATGTCTTGGGAAGTACAATGGAATGACTACTATGTGTCTTGAGAAGAGAATCTCCTGTCATGCCCAAAAAGGGGCTATCAAGAATCACGCCCTCACCGCCCACCTAGACACAATCTCCCGTAACTGTATTATCCGCAACGCTAGGATAATAGGGAGAGCACCCGACCCTCGCCGTTTGCGCCTTCTGGAGGCGTTACCCATCCAGAAGCAAAAGCCCTCCATGAATACGACGCAGGAGGCCTTTTTGCTCCCGACCTGCATGCGACGGAACACACCAGTAACGACAAACTTCACCATATCGCCGCTTGAAAACGCACCAATTCAAGAGGAAAATAACACCGAAGATGACAATAATACCATGAATAATACCAGCAGTGACGTCACGCGGCCTTTAACCAATCAAAATGAAGCCCTGCGTGATGGTATGCAGCTGAGAAGATCGGCGCTCCTGTTGAGCATGCGCTCGGGAGCTGGCTTCAGCCCGCAGCCAGGCAGCCAATCATAAAGCAGCCCCGCATTCACTAGCCAATGAAAAGGTAGCGGCACAAAGCCCCCGCTGCACCGACACAATAAAAGCAGGCGGACTCACCCTCTCACTTTACGGGCTGCTCTGTGAGCAAGAGCCCGTGCTGGCACAAGGCCAACTTAATCTTAATCTTAAACAACAACCCTCTCACTTCAGTCTCTCACCCACCTCCACAAAAGAGGATTTCTGAGGTTTTTCAGAGGAAACGTCGGGGCCCCACAAAAAGAATAGAAAAGAATACAATTTAATATTAATTCTACCTGCAATAAACTCTATGGGATATACCCGAAAATTTGACTACCCCCAATGGAGTTTTTTACCAATAAAAATCCAATCGGCATTTTCTATTACATAATTGAGATATGTCAACCTTCGGTGCGTTGCTCACCATTTTAAGCAACAATGAGAAGACAATAATTAGCAAAATAGAGAAGAACCTTTATAAAATTTATTCAGCTGAAGCAGCAATCACTTTTAATAAAACATATAATTTTATTATTATTATTATTATTTTAATTATTTATTATTATTATTATTATTATTATTATTATTATTAAATTATTATTATTATTATTAGCATTTTTTTTTTTCGTTTCACTTGGCCAAAAGCAAGCATTTCTATAAGGCGTAAAACCTTGGTACTTGTCCATAACAGTTCT
>NC_061107.1:123175817-123180817 GCF_015104395.2 Macrobrachium nipponense
TATATATATACATATATATATACACACATATATATATATATATATATATATATATATATATATATATATATATGTATATATATATATATATATATATATATATATATATATATATATATATATTATATTATTTATACAGGGTGTAAGTCAAGTATATGCAAATATTTTGGGGAATGAAAAAATGTAATTTTGAGTATAAAAATTTCAGTAAACATACATTTTAAGGAAGTTGATAGCGAGAGGTAGAAGTGAGTATCCTGGGATGTGGGGGGGGGAGGGGGGCTGAGGAGGATCTGGGGTGGCGTACAGAAGGAGGATGGAGCGATGAGGTCGATGTGAATAGAGTACCTACCAATCAAATGTCTTATTTAGATTTTGAAGAAAAAAATGCATGCATCATTGAATCAATTTGCCTTCCTATCTGTGGTATTCATTGGACACCTGTAACAAAAAGAAAAAGAAAAGTAACCCTAACTGAGTCTCCCCTTCATCAAAAGTAGGCTTGCTTATTCATTACACGTAATAAAATTCTCAAATGTATTTTTTTAAAATCTCTCCCTCTCCATCTAAAGTATTCATCAGAACCAGTCCAAGGTGTAGACCTAATCTTGATTCCTGGTTCAACAATCCCGTGACGAAGCAGTAGGACAGAATGCGCTAGAATTCACCTTACACAAATGTCATACTACTTACTTGATGTGTAATCCCATATGGTACCGCTGTTCGTTAATCATTGAAATTAGATTACTTTCAAGAAAAAGAATCCTAATTAAAAAGGCTATCTACCCATTTGTCTCATTCACTGTCCAGCTAAGCCTTAGGTACAGTTGCACTTAAGTTCCCACTCCTTATATGACTTGTATGATCTAGTTGGCAGCGCCCTTCCCTTTCAATTGAAAGACCTGGGTTCTATCCTGATGTGAGTCAGAAGTTTATTTTTGTTCCACAAGCGATTGTGCATTGATATTTCTATCATATTCACTCAGATGGGATCATTTGAATGAAATGCTGTCAAATGGGTCATTGGTGAGTCGGGAAAACACGCTGGTATGCTAGGCATTTAGCCTGCCCAGGTAAAGACTTAGGTACAGCTGCACTCAGGTTCCAACTTCTTTTGTGACTCATATGGCCTAGTTGGCAGCGGCCTTGCCTTTCATTTGAAAGACCTGGGTTTGATTCTGATATGAGTTTAAAATTTATTTCTGTTCCACATGTGATTGTGTATTGATATTTCTTATATATATATATATATATATATATATATATATATATATATATATATATATATATATATATATATGTGTGTGTGTGTGTGTGTGTGTGTGTGTGTGTGTGTGTGTGTGTGTAAGCAGCCATTCCTTTCTTATTCTTCACTTGGAAAAGGTTAACATTCTTGTTTAGTCTTCATATCACCTTGTAAATAATTTTAGATTTTTTAGCACTCAACAATTAGTTTTTATGAATAACTTTTGTTTTTTATATGTTCCTTTTTAAATTAGCAGGTAATCTTTAATTTCATATTTTACAAATGTGAATTATTTTTGTTACACAATGATGATGTGTCAGATGGCACGAAAACGTTTCTTACTCTTATTGATCTTCTGAGTTTCGGTAATCCTACTGATGACTACATATATATATATATATATTTATATATATATATATATATATATATATATATATATATATACACACACACACACACATATATATATATATAATATATATATATATATATATATATATATATATATATATATATATGTGATGTGTGTGTGTGTGTGTGTGTGTGTGTGAGTATGGATGTATTTAAGTACATACAAAACTAGAAACAATGAGACTTACCAGTCAGTGTGAAGACTGATAGTTCGCTGGAAAAAGTCGACAGAAACCCAGCCAGTTGACAAAGGGGTGACGTTCTCCAGACGGCGTCGTAGATGAAGTAAACTCCCCGATAACTGACGTCGACGATGGCGATGATGAGGAGGTAGAGTCCCATGCAAAGGTCCCCTAGGGCCAAGTGAGTGATCAGAAAGGAGTGCACCTACGCAGGGACAAGAAAAGGAGGCGGTATCCATGGTTATTCTCGTCACGAAGTCATCGGAAGAGTTTCAGACAAGTTAGTGACCCAAACTTAACAGGACAAGATGTTGGATTCATTTTTGTATGTGAAGTTTTCAAATATACCTCTGAGCTTCTATGTGCATTTTGCCCACAACAGCATTATCATCTTTCAGAAGATTGAACCTTATTCATAAAGAAGATGACTGCAAGGACCACTGACTTCAAATTCAAGCTCCCCATGAATATGGTGATTATTTAAAAGAAGTTACAGAAATTAATAATAGGAAATACCGAGAGAGGAGATCGGGTTATTAGAGAAAAATATCAGTCAAAAAAAGAAAATGACATAGAATTTTTAAATTCTATTGATATCCGAATCATCGGGAATATTATTGACAGTAAATTGGAAAATGCTTCCGAATCCCCAATTATTGCGATTCGAGAAACTTGAACACAGAATTCAGGAAAACTTTGTTAGCGTATTACAAGCTCCACATTTCCCGTTGGAAAGAATGAACAGAATGGATTCAAGTTTTCCCGAAAGATTAAACAATTTCGCCTCCAAAAGCAGGACGCTTCATTTAGCATCCAATCCTTAACAAGAATATAAATTCATATAATTAGATTTATGATTCTGATAAAATATTCAGATTCATTCTAGTGTCTTTAAAAAAAATCATACATTTTTTTAATTACATAAATTAACTTTATTTGCATATGAAGCCTGCACATTCTCTCTTATGCTCCTTTATACTTACAAATACACCTTTAAGCGACACATCTTTAAAATTATTTTCAGAATAACCGACACATCTTTTAAATCATTTGCTGTTGAACTTACTTGAATAAACGAAGTTCGACGGCTTTGAGTGTCATTCCTCACTATGTGCCCATCTACATGCATTTCAATTTCCACGTTTTGCCATAACTATATCGGTATTAAGTTGTTGGTATATATTCATTCGGAAACTATATAGATACACGTATGCAAATGTTACAAAATTTAATCCTTGAATTGCGTGACAATGACGGTGTGATTGCTTTTCTTTGAAAGGTTAGGAACATGGCTGAAACGACAAATTAAAGGGTGCATTTAAAGTCTTTGTTAATCATTAAAAGGATTCAGGAAGTCATTGAACGATGAAATGCTTTTCGTTAAGCTGTAGAATTTTATTGAAGAAAGAATAATAAACTTAAAGACATGTATGGCGGTCTGCTTTATTTAAGAAAACATCTTTTCTTCTTCAGACACTACGCTAGTACTTGGACTCCTACCCATATCACTTGAAAAGTAACATCTTTTGCAAAAATGTACATCAACAGATAACTGATAAGCATTGAGAGAGAGAGAGAGAGAGAGAGAGAGAGAGAGAGGTCGTCAAGAAGATGCATAATACACACGAACGAAGACCGCTTCTTGGAAGCCCTCACCTTGTTATCGTTATCAAAGAAAGTTCTCCAGATGATGACCAAGAGGTTGCCGGAAAGGGCGACAGTGCCGAGAATCCAGGCGCAGATTCTGAGGACAGTGTTGGTCATGAGATCCTCACAGGAACTAAATTCGTCTGGTGGTGGGGAACACTTCTTCACCTGTCGAGCTAGGCAGCAGAAACGGAATTCGTCCGTCCATCTGGAGCAAAAGGCGTGCTTATAGAAGTAAACAACCGAACAAAATATGGAAAGCTATATTTAGATAAAGTTTTACTGTGCTGATGGGGATTTGTATGTAAAAATAAAAACGAAACCCAAGGTTCTTACTGAATTGTGTCATCTTATGTACACGTGATTTTGCATTGTACAGCCTCCCTTCTGATCCGAAATTCATTCTTCAGTGGAGGGCAATAAAACAGAAAATTACTGACAAAAGATTCATTATGAAAAATCATAATTAGACCATTCAAAAGGATTCAAATGTTTACAGCACATTGAACATCAGCAGGAAAGTAAAATCAATACACCATTATATTAATTCATGACTGAGGTAAGTGTTGATAGCATTTCTGATTAATACAAATGGTGTTACAGATTTCATAGCACTATTTAAGGACAGTCTGTTCAGCAAGCATCATTTAAGATGACTCAATCACCTGATTTCAGTTTTCTATGGAGATCTTGATTCTTCGAAGGATTTATTATCTTTAGAACTCAAATTCTTGAGTGAGTATCTAATATATCATTCATTGAATGGTATAACCAATTAAGAGGAGCTTTACCCTTCGCATGCCAAATTGTAATAAAATTATGCAAAGCAAGTAAAACAAAAAGGAAAATGCATAAGAAATTGTTATCATTTTGGTATATCCGGAATGGTACGGACACATTAGGATATGCTGTCGAACTGAATTAGGATGATTATGATGAGGCCAATGGTATTATATTTAATGGTGGCTGGCAGGTGGCCAAGGAAATCACAGCGTATTAATTTGCTTTCATTCATCATGAATCATATTCTTGTACATGAATGGCTGACACTTTTCAGCAGTTTATCAATGAATTGCATTCTTGGGAACTCATGTATTTCGAATAATTAAATGCCCATTTTTTTTAACACGTGTCAATAAAAATGACTCATTTTCATCTATCCTAAGATCTCCATAGCCATCATCAACGTATTAAATAAAAAAAAAAAAAGAATAAAGTCAGCTTTATCAAGCGTACTCAGGCCAATGGGTAAGCTGGGAATAAATAGAAAACAAAATAAAGTTAGCTTTATCAAATATACTCAAGTCAATGGGTTAGCTTGGAATAAATAGAAAATAAAATCAAAATCAGGTTTATGAAGCATGCTCAGGTTGATGGGGCTAGCTTGGAATAAAATAAAGTCAGCTTTAACCGAGCGTACTCAAGGCAATGTGTTAGCAAGAGTACTCAGGTCAATCGCTTAGCTGGGAATTGAATAAAATAAAACTAAAATAAAACCAGCTTCATCTGGCATT
>NC_061107.1:123188317-123218317 GCF_015104395.2 Macrobrachium nipponense
TAGAAATGTACTTTAATATCTAATTCGCTCTACCTCAACATTGATATATTTTCATGTATGTAACCGAAGGGGAATTTTTAGTTGATAATAATTTCGTACGAGAGGACGAAAATTATTATCGAATAATTTATATGAATCACAGTGATGTATTATTATTCACTATATATATGATATATGTATATATATATATATATATATATATATATATATATATATATATATATATATATATATGTATATATATTTATATATATATATATATATATATATATATATATATATATATATATATATATATATATCTATATATACCATGTTTGTACCTGGGAGTGCGCAACTGTGGAGGATAATATGAACTGGTCTGACATGGCGTGGACAAGGAGGTGCAATCATATGCAAAAATCACGCCTGATGGCCTGCTTCAGATTTGGTAATAGTTTATGCAAACGCTAAGATTTAGCTTAATCAATTATAATCACATTAGAAAGATTAGAAAGACGGTTAATACTCCAGGGTTTAAGGGGAACGTCAAGGCCCCATAACACAGATAACAGTCAACAATAAATTAGATCTTGGATTGGATGAACAGGTGACCGGAAATTTCCTAGCACGTGGAGCGTAGAAGTAAAAGGGGAACTTTTCCTCTGAGTACACAAGGAGAGAATCCAGTATCTTCAGCCTCCCAGTTGCGAGCCTGTCACGTGAGCCAATTGTGGATGGGTCAGGTGGATTAAGACACATGGTCGATGATCGAGGGCAAGGCCAATATAGTATAGGTCAGTCGGAGCGAAACGGCCGAGACAAATTTCGTGGGCCAGATCTCCAGAAAGACCCTAAGTTGTGGTTGTCAGCCATGAGTCACTTAAAAGGGTCAGGTGGGTAATGTTGTGTCGGCGTGGGGTGAATTGTGGCCCACTCTGGAAGGTGAGTCACTGATAATCTCTTCTTCATCTGACCTCTACTGTATTGGCCTTGATCGAGGGAGATGTGTACATAAAGTATCGAACAACTCGATCTCATAAAGGGATAAGTTTACGTTTACTGATCACTTGCAAAGAAGAACTGATTTACTGATTACTTCACCAAGGAAGGAATTTACGTTACTTAACACCGAGGCATTCTTTAGCTGATGGCCCACAACACCAAGTTGGTCTACAGAACTTGCACAACACTATACAATTATAACACAAATACAGGAATCACTCGAGAAGTTGAAAAGGAAAGTAAGTTGGAGACGGGAGATGGGACTGACTGCTAATGACTTTGTAATTTGCATATTATCTCCTGTAGGAGATGGGATTAATCTTCCTCAGAGCGCCAGTAAGATATGGATATGTGGAACACCACAGAAGTCACATAGATAATAAATTGAATAGCCTGTATATTTCTTCGCCACGCTCTCTCTCTCTCTCTCTCTCTCTCTCAGTGTGTGTGTGTGTGTGTGTGTGTGTGCGTATATGTGTGTGCAAGTTTCAACAAATGGGAGAGCTTCTGCTAGCTTGGAATTTAGAAATAAATGTAGGTAAATTACCACATAAATAAGTCCATATTAAAAGTGCGGAGATCCCAATAGATGAGATAATCCCAAGAAAAGGTAGAAAAAAAAAAGATTTGATTAGGTCTATTGGCAAAAACAGAAAGGTGGAAGAATGGAAAGATTTTCAAAGGAAAGTCGAGGCAGTAGGAAACAAATAACCAGAAGCAAATTGCTCCCAGAGACCATACAGACAAATGGATTAAAAGTGGATAAACAGGACTGGTTGGCCATTAAAACTCCAGAGAAGTACATTTGGCAACGTGGTGGACAACGCCTAAATCGCCATGTGGGAGCTGATAGAGTATATAGCAAACAGCCCATCTCAAGGGCAGTAGCTCAAAGGACCACTAAAGATTCTAAGGTGTCCTAAGGTGTTTTAAGACTGTCCGTCTTGCGTTCGCCCCTTATATGACTTCGGAGAGGATTTGGCAACATCCCAGTAGAGGTAGATGGTGTTACCTGTCCCTTGGTACCACTGGCCATCCTCCATCGGCGGTGTGTGTGCCCTTGGGTGAACTTGCACGTCTAGCTGGCGAATCTCCACACACAAGGCAACGGTAGTCAAACAAACACAAATGTGGTGAGTGAGAGAAAGGGGGGAATTTGCCCGTGTCTTTATAATGAAGGAAAAATTGCAAAGACTTTACTTCCTTCTGATTTCTGATAGTATGTTAATTTGAAGAGGAGATGGCGTAAATTATGGTACCCTCATTACAATATATATATATATATATATATATATATATATATATATATATATATATATATATATATATATATATATATAATATATATATCTGCAATATAAAAACACTGTATCGTGCTTCTAAGAAATCAATAGAGGGATCCACAATAATATCCTTGTTTATAGATATATATATATGGAAAATATATAGAAAGCTTAAAGCTTTCGTCCATCCTCCTGTGACTTGATAGTAATGTCATGATAGCTAAAGTAGTGAATGTATGAAAGTGAGAACGTTGAAAGCACTGGCACATGAAACGATGGTATGATGGAAGATTGTCTTTGTGAATTTTGGGAAGGCCATAAAAATAGGGTAATTTAGGATTAATTACTTTAAATTTCTTTAATAGGAGAGAAATTAAAGTAATTAATCCTAAATTTACCCTATTTTTATGGCCTTCCCAAAACTCACAAAGACAATCTTCCATTCAGACCCATCGTTTCATGTGCCGGTGCTTTCAATTACAAAATTTCTAAATGGTTAGCTTGCCTCCTTTCCCTTTTTTAGGCACTTTTTCTCCCAGTCACTTAAACATTCGGAAGATTTTTGTCACAAATTCAGAGAAGCACATATACCACTTCACAACATAAAACTTTAAGCCTTGACGTAGATTCCCTGTTCACTAAAGTACCAGTACAGGACGTTTCTTCAGTTTTTAAGGGTAAAATTATCCCCCTATTCACATCATTTCCCATTGGCGCTTGACAAAATAATAAAGCTAGTTGAATTATGTGCATCTAATAACGTATTTTCATTCGGGGAACATTCTACAAGCAAAAATTCGGGTGTAGTATGGGTAGTCCTTTAAGTCCTGTTCTAGCCAATCTGTACATGGAATACTTTGAAACTACAGTAATAAATAAAGCAATCAAAACCCAAAACATGCTGTGGATGAGATACGTGGATGATATCCTAACATTTTGGGATAATAGGTGGGCCATTTCAATGAATTCCTCTCGAAATTAAACACATTAGTGCCCAGCATCAAATTTAAAGTTGAATGGGAAACATACAACAAAATTCCTTTTCTTGATGTTTTAATAATCAGAGATACGACAGAATACAAAATTTACCATATACAGAAAACCACGTTCTCACTTTCATACATTCACTACTTTAGCTATCATGACATTACTATCAAGATAGGTGTAGCTAGTAACTTGTTCTTAAGAGCCTTACGAATTTGTTCCCCAGAATTCCTGGAAAAAGAATTTGAACTAATTCGCAAGCAACTTTCGTCTTTAAAATATCCTGACCATATAATTGAGAAAGCAATTCACAAAGCAAACGTAATTTTCTACCGACCCCCGCCCCCTAAAGACAAAGACCAGAGATACACCCAACAATAAAATAATAATTCCCACCTGGACACGATTAAGAGAATAACCAACCCCCTCGGAAAATCGAACCCTTTTGTATTTACTTACCCAAACCACCTTAGCCAAATCCCTGATTAACGTCCAACAAAAGACATCTCCAAAGGACTCTGGGGTATACGAAATCCCATGCCAGGACTGTGACCAATCTTACATCGGATTTACAGGTAAATAAACCCTTCCCCAGAGATTAATACAACACACGGTCAGTTAGGTTATGGACAAACAGAACTCGGCTATTTTCAACCATATAAATAAACTAACCATAGAATAAACTGGAATTTGTCACGTGTAATTTATAGCAGCACTGCCGGCTACAAGAGTCAAATGATGGAATCGGCCTTTAATAAAAGAAGAGAGGCAGGTAATGACATCTCAAAAGGAGCATGGATTCGGACACGATCGACAACGTCTTCATTCAACCAACCCTTCAAGAAGATTAAAGGAAGATTATCAGCGGGGGTGATTGGGCTTAAAATGGCTTGTTTGTTGGATGGACCTCTTGGTATAAATACCACCTTTTCTGTAAACTTTTCTCATTCATCTACCTGAAGAGGGAGACAGCAGTCTCTGAAATATAGTACTTTTTCTCTGTATTTTGGTGTTTTTATGGGCTCCTTTTATTAGATGGAATTCTGTTGTTACAGAACATTTTTTACCAGTCATATATATATATATACTATATATATATATATATATATATATATATATATATATATATATATATATATATATATATATATATATATATATATATATATATATATATATATATATATATATATATATATATATATATATATATATATATATATAATATATATGTACGTATATATATGAATGTCTGATTTTGAATCACGAAAAATTAAAAACGTAATGATTATACGAACAAAGTTACAGCCACCTGAGTGAATAATTTTAATAGAATTCAAGGATTATTTTTCTTTTGGCCGGTAACCAAACATGTTTGAAGAAGGAATTGGAAGAGAAAATAAGGGGAGACCAGTAAGTAGATTTTGAATTTAATCCGTTGATGATTCTGTGACTCCCCACACTTTTTGTATTCCCTTTGGTTCCTGTGTCCATGTCTTGGTAATAAGACAAAAGTACTTAGCATCTCCAGTGTTTCAATTTTCCTTCGTGGCTGTAACTTTGTTAATGTTTAAGTTTAACATGTTTATGTGTATCTATGCATATATGCATACATACACATATTTACACAGAACACACACACACACACACATATATATATATATATATATATATATATATATATATATATATATATATATATATATATATATATATATATATATATATATATATATATATATATATATATATATTGGTTGGTGTATACTTACACTTCTAATTGGTGTGTTTTTGAATGTAGATATAATTTTAAAAAAATATCTTTTTACAGCAGAACCTAATAATAAGAATATCTAGATCCGCTTAGCGTATGCTGCAATACAACACATCATTAGCTTGCGCAAAAGGTAATGTATCAGTAGTGGAGAGAGAGAGAGAGAGAGAGAGAGAGAGAGAGAGAGAGAGAGAGAGAGAGAGAGAGAGAGAAAGGGATTACTAATGAGATAAAAATCTCTAAACTGAACTTGAGGCATTAAAGTTAATATTCAAATGATCGCTTGGAAAGATCACTATTGTCGGTGTGCAAATAAACTTATAAGCTTTATGCAAGCAGAGGTGAACCTTGAAACTTACTATAATGCTTTATTGCTCGGCCAAAAGAGTTATCGACGCAGACTGCAGGAAGTAATATGAGTTGAATTTCTGTGCCCATTTTTTGTGAACGGTAAAAGTCAATAAAAAACAAACATTAATATAAGCTTTTCTCTCTTTAGGGATATTTTATCGGAAGCCACTTTCAAGAGTGTGTATTTTACGGAAACTGACTTTTAAAAGACTGTGTGCAATTGATTTTTAAATAAAAACGTCACTCGTCAACTGAGATTTCTGTTGATGTTGGACCTATTGTTTTTCAGGCGTTTAAAGGACAATATATATGCTAAGCTGTAGCGCAAAGTGAGCGAAATCTCATTTATATTCTAGTACTAGGCAGCCGGTGTGCTAGTTTGATCCTCTTAAGAACAGGATGGATGTGTTAGTAACGCGCGGGTATTGACTCAACACTGGCTAACGTATGTTTTGGCGTTCGGAATGTCACTAATTGGGTGTACATGATAATAGGAATGCTACTAAAAAAAAAGTCAAATATGCAAAACCTGCGATTCATTGTCATGCTGCAAGATATTTACTGACAATCACCATTAAGAACATGCATAAAATATATTCATGATTTGTAAATTTCTCATGCTAAAACAATTATCATCACCATAGTACTTGTAAAACTTTCCCACATTTTCCTTGCATAAGCCTCCATTCATCTGTAGCCTCCTGTCTTTCAGTTCCCTTCCGAGCACGTCTGAGTCTTTCTTGCTGACACCGGGAGGCCACCTAACGCCATCACGAACTGTTATCTCCTGGATTATACGAACCTCCATCAACACTATCTTATTTACATGAGAAATTGCAGCAATTTTCCACGTGGCGTCGTTTCTCGTTCCATTCCACCTTTCCTTAATGCTTTATTTCTCAACCCGAAAAAACTTTTTCGTGTGATTTCATCGGCGTACTGTGATTCAAGCCTATGTTACTGTACAGATCTATACGAGACTTATGTAAAGTTTAATTTTCGTAAGCGATTTCTCTCCATTGTACCTCCATATCTTAGTCAATCTGCATATATCTCGGCTAACTTTTGATAGTTCAACCTCATTCATCCTTCTTCCTTCTACTGCTACTCCACTTTGCGAGCTCTGTTCCCTCTACTACCATCTTTCCTAGATTTATCACAAGGCCTTTCTCTCCAGAAACCCCATGATGCATTCTGTCAGATGACTTTGCAAATCTCGTACTCTGCTGATCAAAGCGCAACAGTTACCGCTCTTAAGTCTGTCACTTTCCTACCCTGCACTACAACTAACTTTTCCACTATAAAGTCCGCAACAAGGACAATGATCAAAGCAAAAATGTATATAACGCACAGTTTTACTTTTAAAAGACAAGAAAAGCACATTGAGAGAGAGAGAGAGAGAGAGAGAGAGAGAGAGAGAGAGAGAGAGAGAGAGAGAGAGAGAGAGAGAGATAGCCTTTCCTTACATGTAATCGACATTATTTATTTACTAACCAGACTTGGAAAATTGTAGCTTTTATATTTTTTTGTAATGACAAGAGGCTGGAGGGAAACCAGGAGCTTTATTGTGCAGTTATAGACCTAGAGAAAGCATTCGATAGAATCCCAAGAGAATTGATCTTTTGGTGTCTGAGGAAGAAGAAAGCCCCAGAAAAGTTGGTTAGACTGGTCGAGATTATATATAAAAGAACGAGCACAAAAGTAATAACAGCAGCTGGGGGAACAGAAAACTTTAGAAGTTAGTGTTGGATTACACTAGGGATCACATTAAGCCCATTTTTGTTTGTCCTGGTCATGGATGTGCTGAGTGAGAGATCAGGAATGAAGTGCTGTGGGAGTTATATGACGATGATCTGGTGATTACTGCTGACGATGAGGAGGACTTACAGAGAAGGGTTTGAGAGTGGCCGGAGTCTTCAGAGAACGGTGGCTTAAAGGTGAATGAGAATAAAACAGAGGTTTTGGTGAGCAGTAGAAAAGATAGAGACAGAATAGTAATAAAAAAATGAGGCTCGATTATAAAACAGGTGGAAAATTTTAAATACTTAGGATCTACTTTAAGCCAAGAGGGAGAATATGAGGTTGTAGTTGATTGTAGGATAAAAGCTGCATGGGGGAAGTGGAGAGATGGAGCTGGAATAGTAGGTGACAAGGAAAGGCCAATTAAGCTAAAAGTCAAGATCTATAGCACAATGATAAGACCAGTGTTAATGCATGGATAGGAAATATAGGTTCTAAAAAGAAAAGAGGAAGTAAAGCTTGAGAGAACAGAGATGAGAATGCTGAGGTGGATTATGGTAATATTGCTGCCTGAGAGATTGGAAAATGACGAAATAAGAAGAGCAGGCTTAGTAATGATTTCAAGGTGATAAGAGTCACGATTGAGATGGTATGGGCATGTGTTGAGGATGGATGGGGATGAGGAGTCAAGAGGGCTTAGGAAGAACCTGTTAAAGGGAGAAGATCGAGAAGGAGACAGAGAATTAGATGGCGAGATAAAGTGAAGGAAGATATGGAGAGAAGAGGATGATGCTTTTGATAGAAGGCAGTGGGGAAGGCTCATCAGGAAACCAACCCATTAATGTAGGGATAACGGTGGAAAAGAAGTTAAGTCTTCAAAATTGATGAGCTGAAGACAAAATATTCATTAAATTACAAAACTGCATACAGTATGCAGTACACAATAACGATGTTAGTTATAAGATAATGGGCGTTATTGTTAATGCTTATAATTAACCATAATCTAGAACATCCCTTCAGAGGTAAGCAAAACCATATATTGTACATTTTTAGATACTAGCTATTTGAGAAAACCAAGAGCTTGCAAACTTATGTGTTTCGTTCCTGAATCAGTCTGTGAATGATTTTAATATCCTGGGATCCGTCCTCAGCAATCACAAGGTACATTTTCACTACCTCATGTTAGCATAACTTGCTATGTA
Organism: Macrobrachium nipponense; assembly: GCF_015104395.2. NCBI lineage: Eukaryota > Metazoa > Arthropoda > Malacostraca > Decapoda > Palaemonidae > Macrobrachium > Macrobrachium nipponense. The sequence goes on from NC_061107.1 coordinate 123,196,636, forward strand.
ATATTACATTCTTTTATCTAAAAAAAACTTTATTATCCATTAATATTCGTTTCTTTTCTTTATTTTATCATGAAAAGGTAAAGATGCGTTTGATACAGTTAATATGTATTTAGGCTTATGTCTGAATTCTTCGAAACTAAACCTGTGTTCATTCAATTTGACGTTTATATATTTTAATTTTGACCATCCTTGCCAAATTCAGCAGCAAAACATCAACTTAATCTTCCCCCACTCCTTATTGTGCTCCCTTGATTCCCTGCAGCATATTACCATGCAGCCTCTTTTTATATACTGTCCATGAATCTTCGCTTCTTACATAGGTGTTTGGGCATATGTTTTACAGCTTTACTAGATATCAACCTCCTTTGATCGAAAATTACACTGGGCGACTATTTTATATATGTCTACCAGTTTTGTGCCTTTATTTGGGAAATTTACTAAATAAGTTTTAGACCGTTTTTCTTTTACGTATGTGAAATATTCGGTTCAGTCTTATTCTCATAGAAATAAACTTCTTTCCCATATACGTTGCATTAAAAAAGATAAGAAAATTGTGTACCAAATTGACACTTGACGACTATTATACTGAAGATCTGTTATTCAAGAAGAATACAAAAACGAGCCTTGATTTTCATAAATTATCGAAGAAAATCAGGTATTTCCTGGAAAATATCAATACTGAAAATCTCAAAACGTTGATCATGGAGAGACAACATTCCAGAACAGCTAAAATAGGAAAACAAGATAATTTACTCTTAGCTTTGCAAGGAAGTCTCTTATTTCACCTCATAATTCCACACGAGCGTTACCTATTCAGCTCAGTTTCTCAGAATCCAAACCAAACAACCATTGTGCTCTACCTTTCCACGGCTTTCTTAATTTTCGAAGGTTTGAATGAAGGAAGAAAGAGGGCAAGAAGTCTCTAAACAGCTCCAACATAATACTCCAACACAATACAATACTTTTGAGATAGTTTTACACTCTTATCAAAAGCTTTCACGTCGGACAATGAATCCTAGGTCAAATCCTCATACAAAAGACGAACTCAGATTTTCTTGTTTCTAATTTGTGAAGAGAATACAACCATCTTTTCCCCACGAGTTATAGAGGGAGAGAGAGAGAGAGAGGGAGAGAGAGAGAGAGAGGCGAAAGACAGCTAGCTGTGCGCTTACTGGAGTAAAGAATGATACTCAGACAGAATACAAAAGTGAAAGGAAGAAATGAAAGAACCTTCTATGTGCCGTTATTCCTAAATTGAAAGGTAATAAGAGAAAAATTAAAAGTTGGGTAACTGTATATGATTGAAAAGTAGAGAGAGAGAGAGAGAGAGAGAGAGAGAGAGCTAACTGTGCGCTTACTGGAGTAAGAATGATACTCAGACAGAATCAAAAGAGAAAGAAAGAAATAGAAAAAACCTGCCAATGTGCCGTTATCCTAATTTGTTGAAGGTATAAAGAGAAAAATGAAACTTTGGGTAACTGTATATGATTGAAAAGTAAGAGAGACAAAGCGAGAGAGAGAGAGAGAGAGAGAGAGAGAGAGAGAGAGAGAGAGAGAGGGAGGGGGGAAGGGGTGCGGAAAGGCCTAAAACCTGCTAGAGGAAAGTCCCTACCCACCCATAGAAGGGCAATCATAATTTGCTAGTCCAAATGGTGTCAGATAAACAAATTCAGAAGCAAGGATGATACTCGATCGATCGATCTGACAGTTAAAACGTACAAGTGACACTAAGAAAGGCAGAGGAGAACTCCTAAACAACATTAATGAAAACCCATGACATAGTGAAAGAGGAAGAGAGTAAATGAGGCGTGAAGAGGTGATGTAAGGGAGGAGCACATCAAAACAAACTAAAACAACGGACTATACGGCTATTGTTGTGTTTTGGATTTTATCTCGCATCTCTTGTCGAAAAGACTACATTTACACCGTGTAATACACCGTAATTATCTTATATATATATATATATATATATATATATATATATATATATATATATATATATATATATATATATATATATATATATATATATATATATATATATTATATTTACACACACACACACACACACACACTTATATATATATATATATATATATTATATATATATATATATATATATATATATATATATATATATATATATATATATATAGTATATATATATATATATATATATGTATATATATATATACATATATATATCTATATATATATCATATATATATATATATATGTATAACAGAATCACGAAAGTTAGGAACGTGATAAATCCATAAATAAAGATAAATGCCACGAAGGAAAAATAAACGAAGGAGTCTGCGAGATCTTTCGGCTGACAAGCCCTTTACTGAAGCAGCTACTGTAGAGTAGCTGCTTCAGTAAAGGGCTTGTCAGCCGAAAGATCTCGCAGACTCCTTCGTTTATTTTTCCTTCGTGGCATTTATCTTTATTTATATATATATATATATATATATATATATATATATATATATATACATATATATATTATTATATATATATATATATATATAATATATATATATATATATATATATTATTTGGGCTACACAGATATTGTGAGGACTGGAATCAGACAAGGAGAAAGTTCGAACTGACTTTACTGAACTGAGACAGCTGTATATGAGGCAGCATTGTGGACAGAAAGGTACTGTCCATCATGCACACACATACAAAAAAGGACGAGACCCGTGCTGCGATTATGTTTCATTGCAGCTGAAGATATGCATATATCTTTGGGCAGAGAGTATATTTTTGCATGATATATATATCGGCATATAGGCCATGAAATGTTCTACATTTCAGTATATGGTATAAAAAGTTTGTGCAGAGGAAGGACGGACATTTGGCGAAATGCCGTCCGTACAAATACTCCCCCCAACCCCAAGACAATGATTAAGTAATAATCGTTACCTGATGGTCAGCGGAATCTTGCGGGGGGCTGGAGGAGTCCTTGGGTTGAAGATCCATCTGTTGGGGGATGTCTTCCAGGTCCTCGTCATCCAGTGAGTCGGAAGCAGGATGTCGGCCCTGTAGGCCCTGGTGATATGTGGGGGCACTGTTGGATTCCGGCGGGGCTGTGTTCCGAGGAGGTGTCGTGCGGGGGCCTTCTCTGGGGCCATCTTCTTCGGGAACGACGGTATTTCAGTCTGTCTATCGTGACCCAGTCCTCAAGGCTGCGGATCGAGACGAGGAACGCCTTCTCCCCTCGGTGGATGATGTGGTGCGGTTCACAGTAGGGTCTCGTTAAGGGCAGGCAAGTGGTGTCGTTCCGTATGAAGATGTACTTGCAGGAGTCCAGGGCCCTTGGTAGGAACTGCTTCCTCCTTTCGGTGTAGGTCCCTCTGCAGGGAACGAATATCTGGGTGGCTGCCTAGAGTCTTACCAGTGGGATGTATGGGTCGTCGCTGTCGGCGGGGAAGAATTCACCTAGCACTGTCAGGGTCATGCTGTAAACCTTCTCTGCCGGTGATGGGTCGCCGTTGGCTCTTGGGATGGTGTGGAGGCCGGGGAGGACTCACGGTAGCTGTGCGTTCCAGTTGGGTCCTGAGCAGCATGCCAGCTGGATAGGAGGGCTTTGGCACAGGCATCTTTGGTGGCCTCTGATATCCGGTGGCTTCTGACCACCTGGTGGACTGCTCGGTCACCATCAGAAGGTATGTAGCACTGTCAGATGGGGGAAGGGGCCCGACGGTGTCAACGTGGATATGCCCAAATATCCTCCTGGTTTGAGGGAAGGTGCCTATTCCTGACTCGGTGTGCCTTATTGTCTTACTGCTCTAGCATGCGATGCAGTTCCTGGCCAACTCCTGGGAGCCCCTCTTGATGCCGAGCCAAATGAACCTTTCTGTCATGAGTCTGGTTGTCGTTTGGGGCGACAGGTGCAAGAGACTGTGGTTCACGTCGAAGACCTGCTTCCTCCAGGAGGCGGGCATTAGGGGGTGTGGGCAGCCAGTGCTGGTGTCGCAGTGGAACATTGTATTGGAAGGGTAGAAGGGAATGGAGGCTTGCTCACTCTCTATGTCCTCTCGATCCTCGAGAGTGCCCTGGCTACAGGGTTCCCTATGCCGTGTTTGTACTCGATGGAGCTCCCAAATTTGGAGACCAGTGGCTGAGGTCCGTCCTTATGGTGAATGGGATGCCTTCCAGGAGGTACTTGAAGTGGCGGAAGGCCTGGTAGACAGAGAGGAGCTTGCGGTCGAAGGTGCTGTAGCGGGTCTCAGCAGGTTTCAGCTTCCTGCTGAAGAAGGCTAGCGGCGTGAGGACCCTGTTGACCAGCTGTTCCAGCCCGCGCCGCATGCAGTATTGCTGGCATTTGTGGTGAGTGTTAAGAGCGCGACGGGATAATCCTGGTGAGCCAGGGTTGTGGTTCTGCTGAGGGACAACTTGGTGCATTCGGAGGCTCTCTGTTGGACTTCTCCCCCACGTCAGCTTCTTTGGCTTGCCCTTCAGGACCTTGGTGAAAGGACACATGTAGTGGGCGATGTCTTGGATGAATCTTCTATAGTAACTCACCGTCCCAATGAACTCTTGGAGGGCCTTGACTATCATCAGCGTCAGGAACTTCTCCACGGCAGCCACCTTTGATGCCATGGGGCGTACTCCTGCTAGAGTGATCTTGTGGCCAAGGAAATCCACCTTCTCCGCACCTAAGGTGCACTTGTCAAAATGAACGATGAGCTCATTCTCCTGCAGGTGCTTGAGGATGGCTTGGATATGGTTAAGGTTCTCCTGCGATCTGGAGAATATGAGGATGTCGTCCTCATAGCAACGCAGAAAGGTAAGTCACTGAGGATGCTGTCTATAAGGTGCTGAAGGTGGCTCTGACGTTCTGCAGGCCGAAGGTGGAGAAGGCAAACACGAAGGACCCGAAGGGCATGATAATCGCCATCTTCAGGATGTCATTGGGATGGATAGGAACCTGGATGTAGGACTTTAGGAGGTCGATTTTAGAGAAGATCTTTGCTCCATGGAGAGGCCCAGTGAGGCCCTGCATATTTGGCAGGGGGCAACTATCGGCCGTGGTGACAAGGTTCAGGCAGTGGTAGTCGCCCACAGGGCTTCTTCCCCATGTGGAGGGGGGATGCCCACGGGCTCGCGGCCTTCCTACAGATACCCATCTGCTCCATTTCCTCGAATGCATTCTTGGCTTCCTGAAGGAGCTTTGGCGGGAGGCAGCAGAACTTGGTGTGCATCGGGGGCCCTTGGTGTCAATGTAATGGTATGTATACTGTGCTTGGGACGGCCCCTGCCACCTGGCGAAGCTCGTGTCAGAAGACGTCTGGGAACTCTTGTAGGAGGGAGGCGTACCTGTGGGGAAAAACAGAGCAGATGGTGGGCGCCCTTGGTCCTGTGGTAGTGGACAAGAGAGGCAGGTCTCGGTGTTGGGGAGGCTTTCATGGGCTACATCCACTAAGAGCCTGTGGTGGGCTAGGAAGTCTGTTCCCAGGAGAGGGATTTGTATGTCGGCGATGACAAAAGGCCAGGTGTAGTTCCAGCCCAGGAATGCAATGGTCTGGGGCCTGGTGCCATAGGAGCAAATGGGGGTTCAATTGGCAGCTACGAGGGCAGTCAGGGCATCGGGTGGTGTGGCTGTGGTCCTCTGCCGATGGCAGGAACACCGATTGCATGGCACCAGTGTCGACCAACATCCTGTGGCCGGAGATGGTGTCCTTGACGTAAAATCCTCTGGGGCGATACTTTGTTACTGCTACTGCCAGGGAAGGTGGCCTTGGGGACTGACTTCATCGTTTTTTGGAGGCATGAAGGGTCAGGGGTGCTCGCACTTCCTTGCCTTACTGCCGAACTTCTGGTGGAAGCGGCACCAACTGTTGTCCTGTAGGGGTTGCGAGATTCTCCTTCTCTGGAAGGCTGTGCTGATTCCTTTCTCCTCGGGTTCCTCCTGCTGCATGGGGTGTTAGTTGATGGCGGGATAAAGAGTTTTGCGGCTTGGGTGGCAGTGAACAGGCCGAAAGCCCGCTGCACCAGGCTCTCCATGTCCAGGTCTTCCACATCGGGAATCTGGTTACGGACCTGGGACATGAGTTGGCGGAGGAAGCGCTGTCTAAGGAGGCTTACCTCCTTCCTGTGTCCATGAGGGTCCACCTCTGGCAGTAGTACCAGGTCCAGGAGCTCATGCCAGGCTACCACCAGGTCCGTCACGCACGCACATAAAAAAGGGACGAATCCCCTGCTACAATTGTGTTTCATCGCAGCTGACAATATACATATATCTTCGTGAAGAGAGTGCATTTTTTGCATGATATATATATAATCTGCGGATAGGCCGTGAAATGCTCTACATTCCAGTATATGGTATAAAAATTATGTGGCAGAGGAAGGACGACATTTGGCGAAATGCCCTCCTCACAATATTAAAGGACATTTGTAACTCGAATATTTACATAAAAATCACGGTGATGTGATAATTATTCATATATACATATATATATATATATATATATATATATATATATATATTATATATATATATATATTAGATGTTAACGTAATTTTTCAGTTTTTAGTCAACCTTGTGATTTTGTTAAACATTTAATATTAAGACATTTAGTATTTAATATTTATTTTTAAGGAAATATGTATTGTATATATTACGAAAGTAAGTTTTTAGTGTGGTGATTTTTGCGCCTCCTCCCCGCTCGTTAAAATTTTTGAATTCACCCTTTTACCACTCTTATCTTTTTGTTTACGTTTGGGTACGTGACTGGAGCCTCGGTGAAGTGAGGTGAAGAGACAGAGCGAGTGTTTGGGCAGACAGTTCGGGCTTTCTACAGAGGCTGTCCCTTTTTTGCTCTGCAGCTGCCGCACTTGCTATATTTTATCCACGCTTTTGGAAGTATTGCGAGCCGTCCTTCGCAGGTACACATCTGGCCACCTGCGGTGTTTGTATGCTGTACTTTGAGTGCTGTCCTTCGCAGGTACGCTTCTGGCCACCTGCGGTGTTGCGTCCTGCTTGTATTGCAGGTGATTTGTGCCACCTGCGGTCTTATCTCACTGCCACCTCAGTGGAAGAGATTTCCTGAGGTGTTAGAAGCATTTGCTTTTCCAGACGCCTTGGTTATTGCAGCTGTGGGGGCCTTGATTGCCCGTCAGAAGTCAAGTAGGGAGACAGATCCCAGGTAAGCGTTCCTTTTTGTATGGTCGTGCAGGACCTGCTCGACTCCTCCTTCCTGGTGCTTCTGTACTCCCCTGTTTAGCAGAGTTCTGAAATTATTTGGATCACGGCCTTCTGTAAGGCAAGACCTTTTTGTTATTAGTCCTGGATCACGGACTCCCTTCTGAGTGTGAGGAGATATTTTTGTTATTTGTATATATATAGTTATATCTTATAATGAACTGTTGACAGTTGGAATTTGTTGCCCCTTTTGATTGTTGTTTAGGTAATTATTTCTTATGATGTTTAACAGCCTCGTGGCTTTTATATTTGTTTATATTATAAGTTTAGATTATCAACATAGGTAGGAGATTAAGTGTTTTCTCCCTGTTACTCTTCGCCTTCCTTCCTATCCTATTTAGTTATAGGTATTGGTTATTTTATTCATTTTGATCTGGCCAGTTATATTGCATATTTTGTTGTATTTGCATTCATGTGTTTCTCTATTATCTCTGTTTAGGGCTTAGTTTTAGTAGTTAGGAATCCCAAGGGATTATTTAAGGACTAGAATTTGTCCTTGGCATCACAAGGTTGACTTTGATGATTTTTGTTTGTTAATAAATATTGATGAGTTTTTCCTGAGTGTTTTCGTCTCCATTGACCATCTTTTGACTGGTACTCTGTAACAACACTGAGTATACATCCTTTAGTGCATACAAACCTGCACCACGGCCCTCCCAGCAAGGGTCGTAACAATTTTGGTCTGTGGAGCGACACTGGGTGATCTCTTCAATATTTATTTGTAGTATTGCCTTTCTCCCTGAGTTATTAATTTTTGGAAAAGATGGAAGAATTTAACTTTGACCCGGCTGAATTTTTGGGGTCTGCTGACTGCCTAAAGTACTTGCCTGTTTTAAATAGGAAACATTTAGTTGCTTGTGCACAGTGGTTGGGTGTTCCGCTGAAGTCGGCGGGCACTAAGAGAGATATTTTGGAGGCTGTGAAGGGTAAGATTGCCCAGGATTTAGCTGAGGCCGAACATTTGGTGAGTGAAAGTGAAGTAGAAAGTGATGGTGAAGATAGTATTAATGATGATTTGGAAGAGGATAGGTTGAGCATGAGAGCTGGTTTGACTTTATTCGAGGATCCTCCTCGTACAGGTATTATTTATGAAGGTCCCTCGAATATACCTAAGGTTAATGTGTCTAATAACCCATTTTTGCCCCCCCTTAATTCTTTGCCAGTTGAACCCCTGGCTTCTGTTCATACTTCGGGTGAATCTAAGGAGGAGGTAGAATATAAATTAATTTGTAAACGAATTGAATTAAAGAAAATAGAATTTGAGGAGAACGAGCGGGTAAGGCGTCACGAGTTAGAGATGGTGAAGTTGAATATAGAGATGGCTAGGTTACAGGGGCCAATTTGGTCAGTTCCCCTAAAGGTATGTTCCAGGAACGGTTTAATTTAGGTGCAGCACTAAAATTGGTGCCAGTCTTTGATGAAAACAATGTCCCTGAATTTTTCAAAGCCTTTGAGCGTGTTTGCCACCACCCGGTTGTCTTGGCCCTCTGAAATGTGGACTGTTTTAATACAATGTAGGCTGGTGGGCAAGGCTATCCGGGTGTACAATGCCTTGGAGGAGGGAATTGCCAGGGACTATCATAAGGTCAAAGCGCTGGTTTTAAAATCCTATGATCTGGTTCCCGAGGCCTATCGCCTCAAATTTAGGAATTATAATAAACATCCTTCACAGTCTTATGTAGAATTCGCTCGGGTCAAGGAGGAACAATTTGACGACTGGCTGAAGAGCCGACAAGTGGTGTCTTTTGCTGCGTTGCGTGAATTGTTGCTCCTTGAAGAGTTCAAAAAGGCATGTAGCAAAGAGTTGAGGGTCCATCTTGAGGAGGTCAAAGCTATGAAGTTGAGTAGTGCCGCTCAGTTGGCAGCTGAATATGTGTTTGACCCATCGCTCTGGCAATGGTAACTTTGGGTACAGGGTTTTAAATGATCCCTCTTCCCGTGCCCACAGTAGTGGAAGGAGGGGAGAACCACCTTCGTTGACTCCTAATATTCCTAAGATTAATAATGATAATTCCTTTCAGATGGTAGGAATGTTGGTAGAGTCTCAGGAGGGTCTCCTCCCCCTCGTGTCTTTGTTAACAGAGGTACTGGACGTAATAATCAAAGGTACAATAATAATAATGGTAACAGAGGTACTGGACGTAGAGTAACCTGTTTTTTGGTGTGACTAGCCAGGTCATTTCCAGAACCAGTGCAATGCCCGTAGACGATATCTTGAGAGAAATGGCCAAAATCCAGTTTCATTAATTTCGGACAGGTCCAGTTCTTGTGATAATCAAGTGGAAAATCTGTAGTTAGTAGTAAGGTAGATAATAGTAGTAGTGACACTTCTAATAAAAAACAGTGTGACTCAATTTTGACAAATATGTATGGCCAGGTAAAATTGTTCTTGGATCTAAGATTATCAAAGTAAAGTTCTTGAGGGACACTGGTTCAGCTCGGTCTCTTGTGTTGAGGGATACCTTAAAAAGTTGTAAAGAGTATTCAGGGAATTATGTTGTTCTGGGAGGGTTCCCGAACACTGTTGTTTCTGCTCCGTTGGTGGATGTCAGGTTGTCTTTTCCTGGATGTGATAAGGTTACCGAGTTGGCCGTTGTTGATAGTCTCCCCATTCCTGGGATTGACGGTATTTTGGCAATGATATGGTCAATAGTGAGGGTCAGGAATTATTTCCCATATTGTCCATTAATGCATGTCCCATAGCTGTAACAACCCGTGCCGCAGCAAGAGCTGCTGATCTACTTGATGCTGATGATGATTTAATGCTTAGTAGTTTAGAAGTAGATGTAGAAAGGCCCGGGTCAGTAGATAGTGGTAGTAATAGTATTATTATTAATGATTTGAAACCTGATTGGGACAGATTGGCTTTTATTGAAGCCCAGAAAAAAGAATTGACTTTGAATGGGAAACATTAATGATTTGACTAAACCTCGGTTTGGTATAACCAAGGGTCTACTTTACAGGTTTAGTCATCCTTCGACAGATGATCTGGGCAAGACTTCTCAGATTGCACAAATTGTGGTTCCGTCCCAGTTCCGTGAATCGGTAATGAATCTTGCTATCACAATTTTCTTTCAGGCCATTTTGGGTATGGAAAACTTTCCAAAAATTAGCAAGGTATTTTTGGTGGCCTGGGATGAAATCTTCTGTGAAGCATTATGTGAAGGAATGTGAGGTATGTCAGGTTGGGATGGGAAAACCAAATCAAATAATTCCCAAAGCTCCTTTACATCCTATCCCTGCCATTGGTGAACCATTCTCGGAATTGGTGATAAATGTCGTTGGTCCTTTACCTAAAACCAAGTCTGGTTATGTTTATTAACTATTATGGATAGAGCCTCTAGATTTCCCGAAGCATTCCCTATGAGACGTATTACATCTGAAGTTGTTTTTGAAAAATTAATGGATTTCTTTTCCAGGTATGGTCTCCCTCGTGTTATTCAGACAGATTGTGGTACAAATTTCACGAGTAAGGTATTTAGAGGTAAATGGGCTGAACTGGCCATTCAGCACATTACCAGCGTACCTTATCACCCGTAGAGTCAAGGTGTGGTGAGAGGTTTCACCAGACCCTTAAATCCATTTTGAAAAAACATTGTTACGAACAAGGTAGTGAGTGGGATTAAAGCCACTTCCCTTTGCCCTCTTTGCTCTTAGGAATCATCCAAATTCTTCCACTGGTGTAGCTCCCTTCGAAATGGTATTCGGTCATAAAGTTCGTGGTCCTCTAGAAATTTTTAGCGAAGTGCTACAGTCTGGTCGAAGGGGAGAGGTTAAAGTTGGAGAATTTGTAGAGGATTTGAAAAAGAGGTTGTTCATGTTTTGGAATTTTGCACGGGAAAATCTGAGTTATTCGCAAGCTGTGATGAAGGATAATTTTGACAGAAAAGCTAAAGCTCGTTCTTTTGAACCTGGAGAATTGGTTTTGGTTTTGAGTATGGACCCAGACAATTTTCTTGAACCAAGGTATAAGGGTCCTGGAAGGTATTGAGGAAGTTGTCCGAGGTCATTATGAAATTGAAGCTCCAGGCTCAAGTAGAAAGTGTAGAATTTATCATATAAAACAGACTGAAGCCATATCATTGTAAAAAGTGTTGATCCTTTAGCAATTGTGCATGAACCGATATCGTAGTAGTAGATGTTCCTCCTGAAGAATCTGATGACTTATGTATCAAGTTCCTTCCGATGCTTTGTTTGAAAATTTGCAAAATTTAGGAATCTTGCAGGAAGGTTTGGAACATTTGGATGTTAATCAAAGAAAAGATGTACTTAATTTAATTTATTCCTTTACAGATTTATTTCAGGATTCTCCAGGTAGAACTAATCTTCTTCAGCATGATGTTGATGTGGGAAGTGCTCCTCCTGTTAAGCAAAGTCCTTATCGGTTGATCCCATGAAAAGGGATATAGTCAGTAAGGAGGTTGAGTATATGTTGGAGCACGACCTCATTCAGCCTTCTGTTAGTCCCTGGAGTTCTCCTATAGTTCTTGTTAAAAAGGCAGACGGTAAGTTCCGCATGTGTGTGGACTATAGGAAAGTAAACGTCCATACAAAGAATGATTCTTTTCCTTTGCCTCGTATTGATGATTGCCTCGATCAGATAGGATCTGCCAATTTTATTACAAAGTTGGATTTACTGAAAGGCTATTGGCAGGTTCCGTTGTCTGATCGAGCCCGTGAAATCTCTGCATTTGTCACTCCCTTTGGTTTGTATGAATGCAAGGTTATGCCATTCGGGATGAAAAATGCAGCATGCACTTTTCAGAGGCTGATGAATAGGGTTATTTGTGGTTTAGAAGGAACAGAAATTTATATTGATGATTTGGTAGTGTATAGCAATGACTGGCATACGCATTGGTAAGGTTGCGTAAAGTATTTGTGAGGCTCTTAGGTCTGCTGGTTTGGTTATAAATTTTAGCCAAGTGTGAATTTGGTAAGACTAAGGTTGTTATTTGGGTTCACGAGGTTGGTTTGGGTCAGGTGGCTCCGAAACAAGCTAACCTCGTGGCTATTATTAATTTGAAAAGCCCAAGTAATGTCAGAGAGGTGAGAAGGGTTCTAGGTATGATTGGCTATTACCGAAAGTACGTTAGAAATTTCTCAGACCTTGCTCATCCTCTTACAAAACTCCTAGAAAAGGGTCAGAAATTCTTTTGGTCGCAGCAGTGTGAGGAAGCTTTTAATAAGCTTAAATCTGTGTTGTTGACTAACCCCATTTTAATTTCCCCAGATTTTCAAAGACCATTTATCATTGCTGTGGATGCCAGTGATGTAGAATTGGTGGTGTCCTCTTTCAAAGGAATGAGGATGGTGAAGTTCACCCGGTATCTTATTTCAGTCATAAGTTATTGGCGGCAGAAAGAAGATACTCAAACAATTGAAAAAGAAGCCTTGCTTTGGTCCCCACCCTTATGCACTTTAACCCTATGTAACTAATTTTTCTTTTCCCATAGAGGTCTGGACTGATCATAACCCACTGGTTTTTATTGAACGGATGAAAGGAGAACCAACCAGAGGATCTTGCGCTGTCTCTCTTTCTTCAAGAATTTAAATTGGTGATAAAGCACATTAAGGGTTTCGAAAATAAATTCCTGATGCCCTTTCCCTCCCGAAATTGATTAGTTTGCCTTTCTCTCTCGTACGTCACCCTGCTCGTTTCTCCAATAGGTTTATATGAAAAAATAATTTTTTGAATATAGAATGGTTTCAATGTTCCTCCGCAAGTTTTATAGGTTTGAATTTAGTAGGTTTATTTGTTAACACCTGTTTATTTTTATTATACAGTTTGGCGACTGCCAGTTTGTTGAGGTTTGTTATGAAGTTTATACACTCTTAATATTTTATGATATTGCCCTTGGTTCCTAGCCAATTATTGATTTGTCCACAATATACTTTGGACTTTGAATTGATGATTATATATAATGACTTTTTGGACTATATTGTTCGTGTATTGTAGGTTAAGGTGTAGGCCTGTGTGTGCTGTAAGTTTATTTAGGTAAAGTTAAGTAGGTTGGTCCTTCCTTAGACTTGGGGATTTGTGACTTTTATGATACTGTTTAAACTATGGGTATTGTTATGTCATGTCTGTCCTTTGCCATGCCTTGTCTTTGGGTTCAGAGTATGGTATTATCACTTGATCTTTAAAATAATGGTAAGCTATATAAAGCTTTTGGTTTGCATTCCCCAATGGTATTTTCTGTTGATGTAATATAATTTGATTTCAGATTTGTTGCTCTATTATTGTATGTTTGCCTGTTGTAGATTGTCTTTATTCTTTCCTTACAGGTTTGTTAGTACTACATTTATAAAAAAAAAAATTTGCTGCTTAAATTTTTTTTTTTTTCTTCTCGGGGAGGAAGGTATCAGATGTTAACGTAATTTTTCAGTTTTAGTCAACCTTGTGATTTTGTAACATTTAATATTAAGACATTTAGTATTTAAGTATTTATTTTTAAGGAAATATGTATTGTATATATTACGAAAGTTAAGTAGTGTGTGATTTTGTGCCTCCTCCCCGCTCGTTAAAATTTTTGAATACCCTTTTAACACTCTTATCTTTTTGTTTACGTTTGGGCACGTGACTGGAGCCCTCGGTGAAGGAGGTGAGAAGAGACAGAGCGAGTGTTTGGGCAGACAGTTCGGGCTTTCTACAGAGGCTGTCCCTTTTTTGCTCTGCAGCTGCCGCACTTACTATATTTTAATCCATGCTTTTGGAAGTATTGTGAGCCGTCCTTCGCAGGTACACATCTGGCCACCTGCGGTGTTGTGTATGCTGTACTTTGAGTGCTGTCCTTCGCAGGTATGCTTCTGGCCACCTGCGGTGTTGCGTCCTGCTTGTATTGCAGGTGATTTGTGCCACCTGTGGTCTTATCTCACTGCCACCTCAGTGGAAGAGATTTCCTGAGGTGTTAGAAGCATTTGCTTTTTCCAGGACGCCTTGGTTATTGCAGCTGTGGGGGCCTTGATGCCCGTCAGAAGTCAAGTAGGGAGACAGATCCCAGGTAAGCGTTCCTTTTTGTATGGTCGTGCAGGACCTCTCGACTCCTCCTTCCTGGTGCTTTCTGTACTCCCCTGTTAGCAGTTCTGAAATTATTTGGATCACGGCCTTCTGTAAGGCAAGACCTTTTGTTATTAGTCCTGGATCACAGACTCCCCTTTCTGAATGTGAGGAGATATTTTTTGTTATTTGTATATATATAGTTTATATATATAATGAACTGTTGACAGTTGGAATATGTTTGCCCCTTTGATTGTTTGGTTATAATTATTCTTATGATGTTAACAGCCTCGTGGCTTTTATACTTGTTTATATTTATAAGTTTAGATTATCAACATAGGTAGGAGATTAAGTGTTTTCTCCCTGTTACTCTTCGCCTTCCCTTCCTATCCTATTTAGTTATAGGTATTGGTTATTTTTATTCATTTTTGATCTGGCCAGTTATATTGCATATTTTGTTGTATTTGCATTCATGTGTTTCTCTATTATCTCTGTTTAGGGCTTAGTTTTAGTATTTAGGAATCCCAAGGGACATTATTTAAGGACTAGAATTTGTCCTTGGCAGTCACAAGGTTGACTTTGATGATTTTGTTTGTTAATAAATATTGATGAGTTTTCCTGAGTGTTTTCGTCTCCATTGACCATCTTTTGCTGGATACTCTGTAACAACACTGAGTATACATCCTTTTAGTTGCATACAAACCTGCACCACGGCCCAGCAAGGGTCGTAACAATATATATATATATATATATATATATATATATATATATATATATATATATATATATATATATATATATATATATATATATAATTAATATGATGCCACTGACAACAGTTATGTGGGAATCAGTGTGTATTGACATGCATATTTGGATATTTCCACAAATCATGTATATTATTGCATAATACTACTGACAATCACACAAACATGTATACTATCACGAATACATAGGAACGGCACGTTCTAAATAATAAGAATAATTTTTCGAAATAAATCATCTACTCACAGCGAGAGTAGACTGGACAGGCCACTAAGGGATGCATCCGGCAGGTACGTCAGGTGGTTTCCGGAAAGATTTCTAAATATAAAGAATAGTTTGAAACTTATTTTCAATCCTGACGACTGTAGGAAGAATATAAATTACTTTAGATGGTGAATACGGTAAACCAAAACATACAGAATTGTCTCACTACTCAGTTTTACAATGAATTGTCTCACTTACTTAGTTTACAATGAAAAAATGTCATTTAATTCATCATTGGCTTTTTAGATGAGTTATCAAATGTAGAATTTCCCATTACGTAGATGATAATAATAATAATAATAATAACAATATAATAATAATCCTAATTAATAATAATAATAATAATCAATAATAATAATAATAATAGAGAAAATAACTTTAATGCAGCCAAAATTTATTTCCATTAGCATATGATTGTAAAGAAATAGAAACATAGAGTGGTGGTCCATATACATTGTAATAAAATAATGTATTATTAAATATTTCCTAGCACCCTCTTACATTAAATTTTGCACCTGAACGTATTACACACACACTCATATTATATATATAGATATATAATATATATATAGTATATATATATATATATATATATATATATATATAGTATATATATGTATATATGGGGTATATATATATATATATATATATATATATATATATATATATATATATATATATATATAATATATCTATATATATATATACACACACACACACACACCACACACACACACACACATATATATATATATATATATATATATATATATATATATATATATATATATATATATATATATATATATATCTATATACGTACACACACCAAACTTTAGGGTACAAATTTCGGTTAATATCCAATTCGCCCTACCTAGGAAATAATACCGAATGGAAACTATAATTGGATTTCAATATATATATATATATATATATATATATATATATATATATTATATATATATATATATATGTGTGTGTGTGTGTGTGTGTGTGTGTGTGTGCGAGTGCGTATGTGTGTGTGTGTCTGGCCTCTTAATTTAGAAAGTTTTGACTCCAAATTCAAAATAAAATAATGAAACCAGTGCCCTGTGTTGCATGAAATAGCCTTATTTATCCGTTATCGTTGGCCAATTGGTTTGGCTGAATAATCAAGTTCGGCTTTCTTCCTTTGTTCATTTCAGATTCAAGTCACTTTCGTGACAAGTGTAATCAACAGTCTTGTGAAATAAATAGATAAATTTAGAGGTCATTGAGGCTAACACACACACTCACACACGCGCGCGCGCGCGCATTCACTCATATATTCAAAATAGATTGGAATGAAATCTACCAGCTAAGGAAGAAATCTTAAAGCTTTTACTTACAAACTGACGAGCGTTCGAAGACCCATAAAGGCTTTCCTCGATATATTACTCATCCTTTGTCGGCCTCAGGTCACTGGAAAGTAAAAATATAGAAAATGTTTTCACGATAAACTAGAAAAACAGTAACTTTAATAGGTTTTATGATCCAAAATGTATCAATTTCGAGGTAAACCCTTCACAGTTTTTTTCTCTATAATTTTTGTCTTCAGAAGTAAAGCCTTCAACACGTCTTCATCAAAACATTATTTTTTACTCCTACCATTTAAGGCATATTCCAGTGAGCTTTGCTTAGAAAATCGTACCAACCAATTCATTATTTTGTTTCCTTGATCGTTAACAGAGGAAATAAATATTGTTGCCTGAAACATTAAAAATTCATCGAATTAACTGTCAAATAAACTTCCAATAAAAAACAAAAATCATATAAGATAAAGTCTTCTTTGTAATATGGTCTAAGAATATTACTTGTTAACACTCAAACAAAACTTATAATCATCAAACTTATTATCTTACAGCGTAGATAAAGACGAAAGTCCATACAGCGCCCAACCATCCAATGTGTAGATGGTATTTCCAATCAGGTGCCTGTAGAAAAAATTAAATATATTAAAACTCATTCGCTAGCTGGTTGGACGTTTGTGTATTTGTGGTTGGTCGCATTATTTTGTAAATGTAGCATAGACTTTAATTTCCTTTCACATTAGGGCTGACGTTGCCAACCTCTAAAATACCTCGTCAGATTTTAACAAGAACTTCAGGATAAGCGTGTTTTGTTCAGTAGCTATTTTCTGTTAGCCACTCAAGTTTCTAATCAAAGTTCCTTTTCTAATTTCACACAGTAGAAATCCAATAACAAGCCTTTTCACTTCTCAGGTATCGAAGAGTTAAGGACGGAACTTCTCCGTAAAGAGACTCTCAAGGCTTCTCAAGGTCCATATTTTTATGCAGATTTTGTAAGTAAATTATTTTCAGTTCTAAAGACTTAGTAATTTTATACTAAAACCCATCCGTGTTCATGAGTATTCTTGTGAAAGAGAAACTGGTAATTAAAAATGTGATGGCGGTTGAGATGAAATGTTGACATTAAAAGTGACTTGATAAAAATACTTTCTTGAATAAAGCATATGATGATATTTTAAGTGGAGGATTTATGGTGTAGAAGGTAATTTGTTGGTAACTAATAAAGAATATATGGAGTGAGTGATTTGTGTGTAGAAATGTCTGATTTGGTACGAAAGTAGGACCAGAATAGGCGAGTTATGTTTCTTGAGTTGTTTCATATTCTAATAGAGTTACTGTCCACGGAGTACTAATCGAATAAAGCAAAGGTTAGGTGTGAAGTTGTAGGAGTAGAAAAGAAGCCATGAATGAGAATGTTTAATGATTTATGTTTTCAAATGAAATAAAGTTAACTGGGCATATTGAATAAAGATTACAGAGAACTAGCAGAAGAGCTTGAAAGTGTAAGTGAAAGATGAGGTAAAAATAAATAGATGCACAAAGTAAAGTTTATTGGGGGTGATTGGTAATCAGAACTTTGAAACAATTCATGGCCTGTATAAGTTTTAGGCACAAACACAGAAGGTGGTGGTAGAACTTGTGAAGTAATTCACACAATAGCCAATAAATGTAATACGATCAATGAAAAGGATTTAAAGTCTCATTACGGTAGTCCTGAATTGAGGCCCATTTCATGAATTGATAGATTTCATTCGTCCTACGGCCTTCTTGCTCTCTCTCTCTCTCTCTCTCCTCTCTCTCTCTCTCTCTCTCTCTCTCTCTCTCATAGGTCTACCCTTTTCAGTCACCAACAACCTCTTTCCGGTTCCCTTTAGTCTTAGTCTTGAGTGAAGAGGAAGGTTTGGCCCAAATTATATGTTTGATCTATAGGATATTGTTCGACAGTGAAATGACTGCCCTGAAAAACTACAAAAGATGTGCGTCAAGCAAGTTCAGACTGGGAAACATGGCGGTAACGGTGATGGTCTAATTTGATTTCTTTAATGGAAATGATGTCGGATATTTCATATAAACTGAAATACGTAGAAACTGCTGACACAAACTGTTTGTGTAATATATTTTGGAATAAGAATTTATTACCGAGGATGAATGCTAAATCAGAGTGTTTTTGAAACTGGTTTATGTCATGCAGGAGAATGGGACTATAAAAAACTATAAAAAAAAAAAGAGAAAAAAAGGTAACCTGTGGAAAACCAGCGATAGTATTTGACAATTAGCATAAAATGGAAGGAAAACGGAAAAGGGAGTACTTAACATACATGGAGCTATAGATGGTATTCCTGTGGAAGTTTACCGAAGAGGGTTCCTTCTTAATTCATTAGTTAAAGGAGAACCTAGACGGGCAGTTGCTGATATATATATATATATATATATATATATATATATATATATATATATATTATATATATATATATATATATATATATATATATATATATATTATATATATATATATTATATATGTATCTATGTATGTACTATATTCATATAGAAATTTAGAACATATGAGAACATGTCTCACAGAAATAAATTTCTGGTCGGCTCTCTCAGATAAGAGGCCAGTGCATTAGCAATTCAACCATAAGGGAAAGTCTAAAGAATGTTAGCAACTGACTCATTCTGGGTCGGGAAGTTGGGTAAAATTTGCTAGAAATGTTAGGCAGTAGTCTGCCTGGGAAAAGTCTCAGGTAGGAAGTACTTGGATCCTAAATACTTTTATGACTTGTGTGAATGAATTGGTATGATTGGTATGGGCGCCTGGGACGTCGGTCGGACGGGACTGAGATTCGGAACGGAGATTGGTGTCCCCCAAAATTTCTAACTCCCCACCCGAGAAGGGTGAGAAGGGATTCCCTGAAACAGAGCTGGTTCTGCCGTGAAACGAGGCTGGATATGCCTATAGACTTGGCTACTTTAAAAATTTCTGTATACATATGACTTTTCATTTGGAAAAGAATACTATAGAGTAAACATCAATGACATCAAAGAGGGTGATTTTTAAAGGGTGTTGACATAGAGAGAAATTGAGAGGGAGAGAAAGTGAGTAGACGGGTCTGTAGCGGTAGAGAAGAAAGAGGAAAAACGACGAACAGAAAGAGAGAGTTAGAGAGAGAGAGAGAGGAGAGGGAGAGAGGAGAGAGAGAGAGAGAAGAATTACTGAGCAAAAAAGAGGGCAAGACACAGTGATTGTTGGAGAGAGAAAGAGAGAATAAAGAAAGAGAAAATGAGAGGGAGAGAAAGTGAGAGTAGACGGTGTAGGGAGAAGAAAGAGGAAAAAAGACGGCAGAAACAGACAGAGACAGACAGACAGACAGATTGCTATTACTGAGAATAACGAGGGTTAAGAGCAGTAATTGTTGAGGAGAAAGAGAGAGTAAGAGTAGTAACGAGAGGGAGAGGAAATGAGAGAGAGAGAGATAGAGAGAGAGAGAGAGAGAGAGAGAGAGAGTTGAGGGGGTGTTAGGTAGGAGAAAGATGGAAAAAAGTGAGAGAGAGAGAGAGACAGACAGACAGAGAAGAGCGGTTGTTTGGAGACATAGAGACGGAGAGACTGAGAGTTGGTATCAGTGAGAAGAAAGAGTGAAAGATTCAGTGATGGTTGGAGACAGAAAGAGAGAGAGAGAGAAGGAGCTTTCTCTTTTCTTTCTTTTCCATCTCAGTTTCAAGCGCCCTTCAGTTCCCAGTCAGGTTGGCTTTTGCCATGACTATCAATAAAGCCAGGGACAGTCTCTCAGAGCGGCTGGTATCAACTGTTGGGAGCAACCTTGCTTTTCTCATGGGCAGCTTTATGTGGTGGTGTGCTCAGAGTGGGCTCTCCGGAACGCCTGTTCATTTAGTCACCGGTGGGAACACAAAGAACAAAGTCTACCCAAAAGGCTCTCCGTGAATTGGAATCTCTCTGCCAACACCAAGAATTTTTCTTCCCATATATGTTTATGGCGCTTAATTTTGATATTCATTTTCAAGGATGTTGTTTGTTTCATCAGATTTTGCATTCCTCACAATTCAGGTCGTGGTACTGTCTTCAATTGTGGCTTGATTTAACTATTTACTTTTCATAAACTATACTCCGGGTTACACGACCAATCTAGCTGGGACCCGCCCTATATATATAATGTAATTGTAAATGCTACAACGCCCTCTTACTCAAATTCTTTTCTCCTTTTTGGATATGCTTGTTGCCACAAGGCCTTCAGAACCAACTTCAAGGAAGTGTGAAAGAAATCATGATATCTGGTAGTGGGAAATGACCCGCAACGGCATAAATACGACGAGGTCAAGTCCGCGTCGTGATTATGATGTTGAGGGTTCGGTTCCCGCAACCGGATATCGTGATTTCTTCATATTTCTTTGAAGTTGGTTCTGAAGCTTGTAGTGACAAGCATATCTAAAAAAGAGCAAAGAATTTGAAAACTTAAGAGGGTGTTTTTTTAGCATTTACAATTACATGTATATATACACTATATAATAATTAATATACTATATATATATATATATATATATATATATATATATACAAACACACACACACACACACATATATATATATATATATATATATATATATATATATATATATATATATATATAAATATATATTATATATATATATATATATATATATATATATATATATATATATATATATATATATATATATATATATATATATATATATATAAATATATATATCTACATACTATATATATATATATATATATATATATATATATATATAGATATATATATATATATACTATATATATATATATATATATATATATATATATATATATATATATATATATATATATATATATATATAAAGGTAACGCTACGTAGGAAAATGAGAACACAAGAACTGCTGCAATCTTTCGGTCTTAAATCATAGTCTGGGATTGTACCATTTGGACACATACTATATCTGTAAAATGTATATAAAGGACCTTAAAAATGAATTAACTACTAATCATTAGTCCTACATGTTTTTAGTTTATTATTTTTTTCACTCTCTCTCCCATGCTCACTATACTTAAATCGTATGTTCATTTC
>NC_061107.1:123228317-123230817 GCF_015104395.2 Macrobrachium nipponense
TTAGATATTAAAGGACATTTGTAGCTCGAATGATTTATATGAAATACTGTGATGTGATAAATATTCATAACAAGGCTGCGTGGGTCAATCGCTCGAATCGGCTAGCATGGTGGAGGGGGTTTCATATCGATTCTAATTACAAATAAAACGAGATCGGCGTTGATTTGTAATGGTCAGAATCGATATAATCCTTTAGCCTTTCTGATAGCCGTTTCGGTAGCGTAACTGTCCGATCCTGATTTCGTTCCCCGTCCAACTGGACGGTGGTTCGATCCCAGGGGGTACAAAATGATTGCCAACTAAAAATTCCCACTCGGTACATATATGAAAATATATCAATTCCGAGGTAGAGCGAATTAGATATTAACGGACATTTGTAGCTCGAATGATTTATATGTGATGATGAAAAAATATTCATAACAAGGCTGCGTGGGTCAAACGCTCGAATCGGCTAGCATGGTGGAGGGGGTTTCATATCGATTATAATTACAAATACAACGAGATCGGCGTTGATTTGTAATGGTCCAGAATCGGATATAATCCTTTCGCCTCTCTGATAGCTGTTTCGGTAGCGTCACTGTCCGATCGATTTTGTTCCCGTTCCCAAATGGACGGTGGTTCGATCCCATGGGGGTACGAAATGATTATCAACTAAAAAATTCCCCCTCGGTACTATATGAAAATATATCAATTCCGAGGTAGAGCGAATTAGATATTAAAGGACATTTGTAGCTCGAATGATTTATATGAACCATGGTGATGTGATAAATATTCATAGCAAGGCTGCGTGGGTCAAACGCCCGAATCAGCTAGCATGGTGGAGGGGGTTTCACATTGATTCTAATTACAAAATACAACGAGATCGGTGTTGATTTGTAATGGTCAGAATCGATATAAACCTTTAGCCTCTCTGATAGCCGTTTCGGTAGCGTCACTGCCCGATCCTGATTTTCTTCCCCCGTCCAACTGGACGGTGGTTCGATCCCATGGCGGGTACGAAATCATTATCAACTAAAAAAATTCCCCCTCAGTACTATATGAAAATATATCAATTCCGAGGTAGAGCAAATTAGATAAATTAAAGGACATTTGTAGCTCGAATGATGATATATATAAATATATATATATATATATATATATATATATATATATATATATAGTTATTATATATTGCTGCTGTCAAAATGCATATATCCCCTCTTTGACTGTATAAAACTGTGTATAAAATTTTGGCAACATTTTTTCAGATTCCTAGATAGCTTAGAGATAGGATGTTTAAAATGTGTGTTCAGATTTCTGCATTATATGTTGTAAAAGAATATGTAACATAGTAGAAAAAGAGAGAGATTTGCTTTGTTCATTCGAAACTCGGATTGTTTCCCTATTATGTCAGCACCTTGAGATTAGATGAACTCCAAGATCTTCGTTTGCTTTCCTAATCTGTCAACACGTTTGATAAGAGAGCTCGAGTCTTCGTTTTGTTTTTAAAAACATTTTAATCTGAATTATCACTCGATTTTTGTCTTGATCGTGTACGAATATGAATGTATACTGGTCTCGTACGCATATGTCTTTGCCGAGTGCCATGTGCAGATTTCCCATTTCTTTGTAAAGTTGTGTAAGATTTTGAAGCTTCTAGAAAGAATTATTGCCCAAAACGTTTTGTGCCAGATCCATTGTCCAGCTTCCATAAGGGAGAAGTTTTCATTACATCTTAGAACCGCGAGGCGTTCAGATCTCTCTCTCTCTCTCTCTCTCTCTCTCTCTCTCTCTCTCTCTCTCTCTCTCTCTCTCTCTCTCCACTTTTGATTTTAAAGTAACGTAATGATTTCGTACTTATTGAATGGTCACTCGTAAACTTGTAGATTTCAGATTTAATATTTCTCAGAGTTTATTTAGTGTTATTAAGTGTTTTTTGTGGAATCTGAACAAACATTGTTGTGTAACGGCACCTGGTTTTGTGAAATTGTGAAACAAGCTACAGCAAAGAAAAGAAAGAAATTGGTATACCAAAAAGTAAAGTGGGTTTATATTTCTATTAGTTGCAACTAATAACTAATAGTAACAGTGGTTTGGTATAAAAACTACATTTTTACACATTGCAAATTTTTGTGTTTGTTTCATTTGAGGAGATTTTTATGTTTTGTGCATTTATTCATTTTCTTATTGAAGTGTTTATTTTTGTGCATTTCTCCATTTTCATATTGAAGTGTGTCTTTTTATTTTATATTCTGTGTGATTAGTACTTTTTGCAATTTTGGTATTTTCCCCATTTTTTCTGTGTTTCCATTTGCATTCACAATTTAATTAACTTAGTTATTTTCATTGCTTAATCGTTGCACATTTAATTAATTTAATTTAACACTTGTGAATTAATTTGCACTTAGAATTCTTTTCAAGTTTTATCATTGAATTAATTTCAAGTTTTTCAATTATTGCCTAACACTTCTGAATTTTGATTGAATTAATTTTCTTGAATTTTGTGATAAATTAATTTAGA
>NC_061107.1:123235817-123238317 GCF_015104395.2 Macrobrachium nipponense
AATAACCCATAAAAATATTAGCGAACGAAGGTCCTAAGGGGGAGCCATGGCCATGTCATCTATTTGCTTTTAAACTTTCCCATTAAAAATCTAATGAATAACAATGATCCGAGAGTGTCAATGTGTTTTTTTTTTATTATTATTTTGGCAAAACCGTGGTACTCGTATTCGCCGTAGGGAATAATTTTCCAAGAATAATATCAATGGTTTTCGAAAACAGGGACATTAGTAAATAGGGACTGAACATCAAAACTAACCATGTATGAGAATTTTGCTCGAGAATATCAGGGAAAAAAGAAGTAGAATTTGCTGGTGAAGCGGTTACTCGCGTAGGGATTGAACTCGGGCGCTGAGCAGTGAAAGTAGTCAGTTAAACCACTGAGCTACCATATATATATATATATATATATATATATATATATATATATATATATATATATATATATAATATATATATATATATATATAATATATATATCATATTACATATATATCGTGTAACGTGAGAATTATTGTACCCGTGACTGATGATTTGATTATGATGACGACTTTCGAGTTATAAGATTTTTGGAAAGAGACCAAGGTTCCAGAGCAAGGGTTACGAGGAGCAATTGTTCTACTCTATAAAGGCAAACGTGATAGAGACACTGTAAAACAGTTATGGGTTTAACTTTACTCATACTAAGTAGGTATAATGAAGGGCTTTGATATATGAGATGCGGAATGTGTCAGTATTTGATATGAAAAAGTTATCAGAAGTTGAAGCGTAAAAGAAAAAGCAATATGCGGCTTACATGGAAAAGAAAAGTTATTGGTGTAAATGATGGTACACATGTTGATGGTTTGGAGAATGTATAGTATAGAAGATACTTCGTTAGCTACATCCAGGGAGCCAGGTAACACAAAAGTTTATATTTTATAGGAAATCATTATTGGAGGAAAATGCACATTTGGGAAATTGCACTACCATTCAGCATCTTGACCATACCTTTCTTTGGGTAAAGTAATGGGAATATTTGATTGTACAAATATGTTTACATAAAAAAATTTTGTATGTCGGAGAAATTGCAAAGATAAAAGTTGGGAAAAATCTAAGTTTCAAGGTAATTTAAAATCATATATATATATATATATATATATATATATATATATATATATATATATATATATATATATATATATATATATGTATATATAATGTATATATATATGTGTATATAGATATATATATATATATATATATATATATATATATATATATATATATATACATATATGTGTGTGTGCGTGTGTATGTGTATGTGGGTGTATACCCACCACTAAAGTATGTTTTTTCCTGAATCAAGCTACTTCTGATTGTCCATTTCACATCTCATTTCGTCCTCCATGCCTTTTAAACTTTATCTATGCTTTCTTTCCTGAATCACTGCTGCGTATCTGTTATTTCTTTTATCATTCACTATGACTAATGTGTCAGTTTCTTATCGAAGTAGCACTTACTTAAAACTGTACTTATTTTAACCATTTATGGATTCAATTCCACTGCCGAAAAGAAGTTTGCTTTAAGTTCTCTCTCTCTCTCTCTCTCTCTCTCTCTCTCTCTCTCTCTCTCTCTCTGTGGTGGTAGGATCTGAACCTATAAATGAATTAGTGAAATCTCTCACTCCCAACTCTTTCTCTGTCCCACATCCCTATTTGTAATTCAGTCTTATCTTGTGAACGCACTCTTGTCGTTGAAAGTCTCTATTTACACAATAAAGAGAGACCCAAAGCAAACACTCTTATGACGAAATGTATTACAATGAGACACTCATTTAAAAACGACGAACAAAATCACGTCTTACAATCGGGAGATTTGCCGTTCTATGTCCGAAGGGAGAGACATCATTCCGAAGTTCTGACAATCGATGCTGATGTCCTGACACTTGCAGTAGGGGGACGAGGAAGAACAAGAGAAGGCTGCGGGCGAGAGAGAAAAAGAAACCTGATTTAAGCTCTTCGAAAAAACAAAGAAAAAAAACAACAGTAATAGTAGTCAATTTTTTTCTTTTTGTGCACTGTGATCAGTAAAATACTCATTCTTTTTCATTTTTATCTGTTATAAAAGGGCACAAGAATGTTCTTTAACGTCCTCAACAATCTACTGATGGCAGCAGTAGGAAAATTTTATAAAACTATGTAAAAGCTTTTCAACCGAAACCTGGATTCATCTTCAGTCGAATGAACAATTTAACATAGAATGTATCAAAGACGTCAAGAATGGCTGCCCCCGGCAGTCAGAACTCCAACGTACACGGTGATGAAGAAATTGGTCAATGTCCCAACTAGGTCATTTCCCCCTCCTTTGTTGTTATATATGGCTGCTATCTTGTTCGATCGTCGTTAGGGCTGACTTGATGTTGCAAGTAAAACCTCATCAGGAGGAGTCGAGGGGGTAATGGTCAAGACTCCATCATGCTATCCGGCCCCGGGGGGGGGGGGTTGGGGGGTTGGGGGGGTT
>NC_061107.1:123243317-123260817 GCF_015104395.2 Macrobrachium nipponense
TATGTATAGAATTGGCAAATGCTAAGAACGAGTCGATATCAAAATCATTTTTAAATAGGGCAAAGGTATCGTCAATATACCTAACATAAAAAAGCGGGTGAAACCTAAGGGGACATTCATCTAGCATGCGCTCTTCCAGCGAGCACATGAAGATATTGGCAAACGTTGGACCCAAAGGGGGGGGAGCCCATGGCTACACCATCAGTTTGTCTAAAAAGCTTATCATCAAAAAATAAAGGCAGTGTCCCGCACTGCCAGCTCTAAGAAAGTCTTAAAAAGCGTTCTATTTAAATTGTTAAAAACAGTATCTGGTTCAGGAAAAAGTTTATTTATGATAATATCTATGGTTTCCTCCACAGGGACATTAGTAAAAAGCGATTCTACATCTAAACTAGCCATTTTAAGATCGGTGTCCTGTTGTAAGATTTTTTCCT
Source organism: Macrobrachium nipponense (assembly GCF_015104395.2). Classification (NCBI taxonomy): domain Eukaryota; kingdom Metazoa; phylum Arthropoda; class Malacostraca; order Decapoda; family Palaemonidae; genus Macrobrachium; species Macrobrachium nipponense. Next base: position 123,243,752 of record NC_061107.1, read on the forward strand.
TAAAAGAATACGAATTGCTAAGAGTAAAATTATTTTTAGTCAGAGGTTCTAGAATAGGTACCAGATATTTAGCTAGTTTATAATGGGGGTGTATTGTAGGATGCTAAAATAGGTCTCATGGGTACATTAGGTTTATGTATTTTAGGGAGACCGTACAAGACTCCAAACGAAGATCCTGTGACAAACAAATCCTGGTATGTATTATCATCAATGACTTTCTCTTTTTTCAAAAGTACGTAAAAATCTATTAATTTTGTCCTCAATAACAATGATATAAAAATCAGGTGATCCAATTTCAGTAACAATTGCTTTGGTCTCTTAGATAGTTAACATTTTTTCTCTATAATCCAGTTTTATCTAACAAAACAATCCTTTTCCTTTTCCTTTGTCGGGTCTGGTAATAACAAGATCTTTTCTACTTGCCAACTGCTTAAGAGTGTTATGACTTCTTTTTAAAAAACGGAGTCCAGCGCGTTTTTCAGTTTCCTAAATGCACCCTGGGACAGTTCGAAGAGTTGTTTCTGAAGGTCGCTTTTATTTACGTTAAACGGTAAAGTGATTAACCTGTGGAAAATAGACTCTATGGGGAGGAAAAACTTTATATTAAGGTCTAAAATTTGGTAGGCAGACTCCAATCCAGAGATAATAAGAAACTCTTCCACGTTTCGATAACACATGTTTTGAGAAATTGAATACAGTCACCCTTTCTTTAGCAAATTTTGGAGTAACAATGCCCAAACCTTTCAATTTCCTGAAATGCTTTTCCTGTACGAGCAAATAAAATCGTTCAGAGTTTTGTTAAAAAGTTTCCTAAAAATGAAACTGTCTATAAAAGAAAAAGAATTGAACACTTCCCCTTTCATCCTTGAGACAAGGTCATTATGTTTATCAATTGATTTTTTGTTTACTACATATTTCATATTTAACATAGAGTTAGTAGCTTCTTTGTAAAATTGTGATTGGTATAAAGAGGACTTATACAACCTAAATTTAACAAAATTAGGGACAATTCCGTTACATTGACAATACTGTAAGAATTCCAAATCAAGTTTCGCTTTTTTGTCTAGTTTCTTAAAGACCTTCTTTCAAGGTTCCGAACATTTTCCCAGTAGATCTGCTCCGTATCTACGGCGTATGAGTTGATGAAAATGGTTAATCCTCTTCATCTGACTTGAAGTAGGAAGAGAAACACGTAGAAAAAAACTATGAAGTTCCATATTGAAATGCAGAAGGTCAGCAGCAACAGCTCCCAGTTAGAAAAAAGTCCAGTAAAAATATCAAAAACTAACTGGGAGCTGTTGCTGCTGACCTTCTGCATTTCAATATGGAACTTCATAGTTTTTTTCTACGTGTTTCTCTTCCCTACTTCAAGTCAGATGAAGAGGATTTAACCATTTTCATCAACTCATACGCCGTAGATACGGAGCAGATCTACTGGGAAAATGTCGGAACCTTGAGAAGGTCTTCAAGAAACTAGAAAAAGCGAAACTTGATTTGGAATTCTTACAGTATTGTCAATGTAACGGAATTGTCCCTAATTTGTTAAATTTAGGTTGTATAAGTCCTCTTTATACCAATCACAATTTTACAAAGAAGCTACTAACTCTATGTTAAATATGGAAATATGTAGTAAACAAAAATCAATTGATAAACATAATGACCTTGTCTCAAGGATGAAAGGGGAAGTGTTCAATCTTTTTCTTTTATAGACAGTTTCATTTTTAGGAAACTTTTTAACAAAACTCTGAACGATTTTATTTTGCTCGTACAGGAAAAGCATTTCAGGAAATTGAAAGGTTTGGGCATTGTTACTCCAAAATTTGCTAAAGAAAGGGTGACTGTATTCAATTCTCAAAACATGTGTTATCGAAACGTGAAGAGTTCTTATTATCTCTGGGATTGGAGTTCTGCCTACCAAATTTTAGACCTAATTATATAAAGTTTTTCCTCCCCATAGAGTCTATTTTCCACAGGTTAATCACTTTACCGTTTAACGTAAATAAAAGCGACCTTCAGAACAACTCTTCGAACTGTCCCAGGGTGCATTTAGGAAACTGAAAACGCGCTGGACTCCGTTTTTTAAAAAAGAAGATCATAACACTCTTAAGCAGTTGGCAAGTAGAAAAGATCTGTTATTACCAGACCCGACAAAGGAAAAGGAATTGTTTTTGTTAGATAAAACTGATTATAGAGAAAAAATGTTAACTATCCTAAGAGACCAAAGCAAGTTTACTGAAATTGGATCACCTGATTTTTATATCATTGTTATTGAGGACAAAATTAATAGATTTTTACGGTACTTAAAAAAAGAGAAAGTCATTGATGATAATACATACCAGATTTGTTTGTCACAGGATCTTCGTTTGGAGTCTTGTACGGTCTCCCTAAAATACATAACCTAATGTACCCATGAGACCTATTTTAGCATCCTACAATACACCCAATTATAAACTAGCTAAATATCTGGTACCTATTTCTAGAACCTCTGACTAAAAATAATTCTACTCTTAGCAATTCGTATTCTTTTAAGGAAAAAATCTTACAACAGGACACCGATCTTAATATGGTTAGTTTAGATGTAGAATCGCATTTTACTAATGTCCCTCTGGAGGAAACCATAGATATTATCATAAATAAACTTTTTCCTGAACCAGATACTGTTTTTAAACAATTTTAATCGAACGCTTTTTTAAGACTTTTCTTAGAGCTGGCAGTGCGGGACACTGCCTTATTTTTGATGATAAGCTTTTTTAGACAAAAAGATGGTGTAGCCATGGGTCCCCTTTGGGTCCAACGTTTGCCAATATCTTCATGTGCTCGCTGGAAGGGCGCATGCTAGATGAATGTCCCCTTAGGTTTCACCCGCTTTTTATGTTAGGTATATTGACGATACCTTTGCCTATTTAAAAATGATTTTGATATCGACTCGTTCTTAGCATTTGCCAATTCTATACATAATAACATTAGGTTTACTGTGGAAAAAGAAGTGAACAACCATTACCTTTTTTAGACGGTCCTTTTTACCAGAAATGATGATTTTTTCTTTTAATACTTCTGTCTTCAGGAAAAAGACGTTTACTGGCTAGGATGCAACTACTACAGTTCTTGTTTTTACAATTTTAAACTTAATTCTGTTTTTACTCTCCTCCACAGGGCTTTTTTCATTACATCGAACTGGCATTCCTTTCACCAGGAAATTAATTTTCTCTCTGAATATTTTATGAACAACTGCTTCCCTCGTAGCTTATTTTTTAAACAACTCCGCATATTTCTTGACAAACAATTCACTGGTGTCATGAAACCTCCAACAGTGCCCAAGTTAAACGTTTACGCCAAATTTCCCATTTTTACACGATGATTCTTTTAGAAAACGTTTTTTACAAATTATCAATAATCACTATGGTGCGATCAATTTAAAATTAATTCCCAAAAATCCGTTAACAATTGGTTCTTTTTTAACCATAAGGACCGATTAAGCCCTTTTTTGTCTAACGTGGGTATAAGTATACTTGCCTAAAGTGTAACTCAGGGACATATGTCGGATCCACGGGAGGAGTTAATGAGGGTCAGAATCGACTCCCATCGGGGAATTAGCTTTCGTATGGTTGTAGGCTCTCCAACCCAGAACATTCTAATATCAGAGCTCCATTCCAAAATCTGTAAACTTACATCGAAAGAAGTGATTTTAGTATAATATGCCAAACAGCTAATCCTCACGAATTGCCTATACTTGAGTCATTGTTTATTAAACAACTAGTCCCACAGTTAAATACCCAAACCTCCTCTACTCAACTTTACCTAAGTTAACTGTCTTTGTAAGCATTCTGTCTTTTGTTCTCTCCACATAAGGTTGGTCAGCGGCCTTTGGTTCTTTTGTATGTTTGTGTGTTTTTTATCTGTTTTTTTTTTTTTAGATGTAAGTGTTGAATTTTAATTTCTTATGAAATTTAAATGTATTGAATTTTAATTTTCTTATGAAATTTTAAGTTTTTACAGTAACGTTTTTAGTAATTTATTCATTATTCAACAGATCCCTGAAGATGTAATAAAGTAATTTACGAAACGTCGGAAATAAAGCAATATGTTGGAATTAATTGGTTTCCCTGGTCCACCCTCGCACTGATATATATATATATATATTATATATATATATATATATATATATATATATATATATATATATATATATATATATATATATATATATATATATATATATATATATATATATATATATATATATATTATATATATATATATATATATATATATATATTTATATATACTATATACATATTTATATATCTGTGTGTGTGTGTACATAACTAGCAAAATGTGCAACTTCATATTGTTTCATCTGCTGAAGGTGTCTTTCAAAAACGACTTGCCAAACGCGGCATATTCATATTCACAATAAACTAATATGACCTTTTCTCACCTGAGATGTTAATGAGAGGCCAAAAAGCTTAAGTACGCGGAAGTTTACATTGAAAATAAATGCATTTATTAAGCACTTAATAACATCGCATAATGGACGCTTGAAGGCTACCGCATTTATTTAGTTACGTCTGTGATATATTTTTTATTCTCTTATCACATTGAGATACTGTAGGTCTCTTGCACTTCAATGTCATATCATAAGTGGAGCATCCATAAACCTAGGGGTGTATAATATACTAGGAATTCATGCAGCAGTCCGCTGAGTTAATTGAAGAGTCTGAACAACAGTTACTCGAGTTTTCTGAATACCATAAAACAAGGAGGCAGTTCAGAAGGAGAAAAAATTCCTTATATATTCGAGAAGAAATTCCTAGATTGAAACATTATTATTTCCTTCTTAACTACCTTATTGTTTTTCCCACTTGACTTTATTTAATGTATTTAGGAAAGGAATGTCTTAACTTTCTTCGCTTAAAACGCGTCTTTTGTTTTATATACATCCGCAATGAATTGTATGAGGTTAGTCTTGTCTCTCTCCGGTTTTTAAGCTCTTAATTAATGCATCATAATTTTGATTATCACGGTAATCAAAATTCACTGGAACGCATTGTTTTGTTTTCTATAAATTTAACAGTAATGTAGATAAAAATGTAAAAGAAAATAGAACGAAAGGCACGGAAATATACATACGGCAGTGATCCTCATCATCCCAGGTTAATGGACAGTGAATCTGACCATCGCAGACGAGGTCGGGAGAGAGACAGGCTCCTGATCCACATCGCCACTGATCCTTCCGACATTCGTAAGAGGCTGAAATATAAAAAAAGTAATAATTGGCCTTTGTAAATTCTCTTCTTATGACCATGAGTAAATCATACACATTCACACACACACACACACACACACACACATATATATATATATATATATATATATATATATATATATATATATATATATATAATATATATACGTATATATGTATGTATATGTATATATATATATATATAAATATATATATATATATATATATATATATATATATATATATATATATATATATATATATAGATATTTGACTGGTAAAAGTGTTCTGTAACAACAGAATTCCATCTAATAAAAGGAGCCCATAAAAACACCAAAATGTAGAGAGAAAAAGTACTATATTTCAGAGACTGCTGTCTCTCTCTTCAGGTATATGAATGAGAAAAGTTTACAGAAAAGGTGGTATTTATACCAAGAGATTCGTCCACAAGTAAGCCAATTTAGGTCACCCCCGCTGATAATCTTCCTTTAATCTTCTTAAGCGTTGGTTGAATGAACACTGCGTCGACGATGTCCGATGTCCAATTCCCTTTTGAGATGTTCATTACCTGGCTTTCTCTTTTATTAAGGCCGATTCCATCATTTGACTCTTGTACCGGCAGTTGCTGCTATAAATTACACGTGACATATTCCAGTTTATTCTATGGTTATGTTTCATTTATATGGTTGAAAATAGCCGAGTTCTGTTATCCATACCTAACTGACCGTTTGTGTTGTAGTAATCTCTGGGGAAGTGATTTACCTGTAAATCCGATGTAAGATTGGTCACCAGTCCTGGCATGGATCTCATATACCCCCGAGTCTTTGGGCGATGTCTTTTGTTGGACGTTAATCAGGGATTTGCTAAGGTATTTGGGTAGGTAAATGCAAAAGGGTTGGATTTCCCAAGGTGTGAGTTACTCTCTTAATCGTCTCCAGGTGGGGAATTTTTATTTTATTGTTGGTGTGTCTCTGGTCTTGTCTTTAGGGGGTCGGTAGAAAATTACGTTTGCTTTTTGAATTGCTTTCTCAATTATATGGTCAGGATACTTTAAAGATGAAAGTTGCTTGCGAATTAGTTCAAATTCTTTTTCCAGGAAATCTGGGGAACAAATTCGTAAGGCTCTTAAGAATAGGTTGCTAGCTAGACCTATCTTGATAGTATTGTCATGATAGCTAAAGTAGTGAATATATGAAAGTGAGAACGTTGGTTTTCTGTATATGGTAAATTTGTATTCTGTCGTGTCTCTGATTATTAAAACATCAAGAAAAGGAATTTTGTTGTCTGTTTCCCATCAACTTTAAATTTGATGCTGGGCACTAATGCGTTTAATTTTGAGAGGAATTCATTAAAATTACCCCACTTATTATCCCAAAATGTTAGTATGTCATCCACGTATCTCATCCACAGCATGTTTTTGGGTTTTATTGCATTTGTTACTGTAGTTTCAAAGTATCCATGTACAGATTGGCTAAAATAGGACTTAAAGGACTACCCATACTACACCCGAATTTTTGCTTGTAGAATGATTCCCCGAATGAAAATACGTTATTAGATGCACATAATTCAACTAACTTTATTATTTTGTCAAGTGCCAAAGGGAAATGATCTGAATAGGGGGATAATTTTTCCCTTAAAAACTGAAGAACGTCCTGTACTGGTACTTTTGTGAATAGGGAGTCTACGTCAAGGCTTAAAAGTTTTATGTTGTGAAGTGGTATATGCTTCTCTGAATTTGTGACAAAAGTCTTCCGAATGTTTGATGTGACTGGGAGAAAAAGTGCCTAAAAAAGGAGAAAGGAGGCCAGCTAACCATTTAGAAATTTTGTAATTGAAAGCTCCGGCGCATGAAACGATGGGTCTGAATGGAAGATTGTCTTTGTGAGTTTTGGGAAGACCATAAAAGTAGGGTAATTTAAATTTCTCTAATAGTTCAATACTCTTTTTGTCTTGGCCAATTAATCTTACTTTCCGAAAAAATTCTTGTGGGAACGTTCTGGAGGGGATTTTTCGTCAGTTTTTCGTAAGTATTTGTGTCGCTAAGGAGCTGGTTGATTTTGTCGAGGTAGAAGTCTTTGTCCATTATTACAATTTTGCCGTCTTTGTCGGATCTACTTATTATAACATCTACTTTTTTAGCGAGTGGATGGCTATCATGAATCTGCGGGGAACAGGATTTATTTCTTATGAAGGTCAGTTAAAGCATTTAGTAACACTCCTTTTAAACATATCTCTTCACGGCTGTAGTTTTTGTCAGATATGAATTTATCAAAAGCCACTATGAAGTCTAGGTTGTTTTTGCGGTCTGGCATGAGGGCAAAGGATAGGCCTAAATTTAAAACTAAATGTTGATTTACAGTAAGGGGGGTGTTGGATAAGTTTAAAACTTTGTCTTGTTGTTCAAGATTATTCCATGCGCTATTATCTATTAGGTTATTTAACTTGCGTAAAAGTCTGTTGGAATGAGTCACGCTATTATAGGCAGCAATGTCGGAACAGAATGAAATCAGATACCTGTATACGTGGTCCGTAGTGAGGAGGCGAAGATTAGATTGAGTTCCATATATCACTCAATCTAATCTTCGCATCTAATAACGTATTTTCATTCGGGGAATCATTCTACAAGCAAAAATTCGGGTGGTAGTAGGGTAGTCCGTCCTTTAAGTCCTATTTTAGCCAATCTGTACATGGAATACTTTGAAACTACAGTAACAAATGCAATAAAACCCAAAAAAACATGCTGTGGATGAGATACGTGGATGACATACTAACATTTTGGGATAATAAGTGGGGTAATTTTAATGAATTCCTCTCAAAATTAAACGCATTAGTGCCCAGCATCAAATTTAAAGTTGAATGGGAAACAGACAACAAAATTCCTTTTCTTGATGTTTTAATAATCAGAGACACGACAGAATACAAATTTACCATATACAGAAAACCAACGTTCTCACTTTCATATATTCACTACTTTAGCTATCATGACAATACTATCAAGATAGGTCTAGCTAGCAACCTATTCTTAAGAGGCCTTACGAATTTGTTCCCCAGATTTCCTGGAAAAAGAATTTGAACTAATTCGCAAGCAACTTTCATCTTTAAAGTATCCTGACCATATAATTGAGAAAGCAATTCCAAAAAGCAAACGTAATTTTCTACCGACCCCCTAAAGACAAGACCAGAGACACACCCAACAATAAAATAAAAAATTCCCCACCTGGAGACGATTAAGAGAGTAACTCACACCCTTGGGAAATCCAACCCTTTTGCATTTACTACCCAAATACCTTAGCCAAATCCCTGATTAACGTCCAACAAAGACATCGCCCAAAGACTCTGGGGTATATGAGATCCCATGCCAGGACTGTGACCAATCTTACATCGGATTTACAGGTAAATCACTTCCCCAGAGATTACTACAACACAAACGGTCAGTTAGGTATGGACAACAGAACTCGGCTATTTTCAACCATATAAATGAACATAACCATAGAATAAACTGGAATATGTCACGTGTAATTTATAGCAGCAACTGCCGGTACAAGAGTCAAATGATGGAATCGGCCTTAATAAAAGAGAAGCAGGTAATGAACATCTCAAAAGGGAATTGGACATCGGACATCGTCAACGCAGTGTTCATTCAACCAACGCTTAAGAAGATTAAAGGAAGATTATCAGCGGGGGTGACCTAAATTGGCTTACTTGTGGACGAATCTTTACTTGGTATAAATACCACCTTTTCTGTAAACTTTTCTCATTCAATATACCTGAAGAGAGAGACAGCAGTCTCTGAAATATAGTACTTTTCTCTCTACATTTTGGTGTTTTATGGGCTTCTTTTATTAGATATATATATTTTATATATATATATATATATATATATATATATATATATATATATATATATATATATATATATATATATATATATATTTTATATAATTATATATATATATATTATATATATATATATATAATATATATATATATATATATATATATATATATATATATATATATATATATCTATATATATATATATATATATATATATATATTTATATATATATATATATATATATATATATATATATATATATATATATATATATATATATATATATAGATATATATATATATATATATATATATATATATATATATATATATATATATATATATATATATATATATATATATATATATAATAACAACTAACTGAAAGCAGTACAGTGGTATCTCATTTAAAATGTTAACTCATTTAAGAAATATGAAAAGCTCAATGACAATTTTAAAACGAGTTAACATTTTAAATGAGAGATTACTGTAGTGTTTTTAGTTAGTGATAATAAATAATTTTTTTATGAATAATTGCGTAACGTCGGCATTAGCAATAAACCGTCAATTGTATGGAGTGCTTTTCCTCGGACGCCTACAAGTATGGTTTCGAGAGTTGTAGCTCTGGTGTTTGATTATATCCTCCACACATACATACATACATACATACATACTTACATACACACACACATACATACATACATATATATATATATATATATATATATATATATATATATATATATATATATATATATATATATATATATATATACTTTTAGGGCATAGTTTTTCTCTAATACAATTTTCGTTAAAAGCAATTGCTTTAGTGGCATCAATAAGTTTCTTGCAGGTATCTTCATACCGACGAAGTTTTTCCGATTCTCGTTCGTCAATTTCTGGTGAAATATACGCAGACTTCCTTCTTCCATTTATTGAATTTTGTCACGACAGCTGTTCGCTTACGGCATTATCAAGCGACTACTGACTTACAATCTGACCTTTCGGCCTATTTATCTCATCGTGTGGGAGGTATGACCTCGAGGTATGGGTACTGGTTAGTCTAGGGATTAACAGCTTAAGGGCGTGTTTTAGTTACAAAGAATATAAGGACATATGTACTGCGACAATAAGAGTGAAAGTTTAAACAGTGGTTAAATAAATATTCAAAATACAATGCCATGTGCTAGAGTTTCCTTAAATGTATGTTTAAAATTTAATATGTTACATGTTGGTTTTAGATAAAAATTACAAAATTACATACAGGAATGAAAATGAATATAGAAATCTAAATCGGAGTACAAATACTATGTATATATTTTATAGCATGCATAAAGGTACAAGAGATAATTTCTGTTTATACATAAATGTGTATGATTTAAATTTGAGTGTGTGTGTGTGTGTGTGTGTGTGTGTGTGTATGTCCAAAATGGTCTACGTTGGTTAACGGTTGCTGATTCGTGTTGGGCGGGGTCTCAGCGACCTGAGTAAGGATGTTACTTGACTTTCGCTGACGCTGGGTCTTCTCATGCTTCCAAGGGGCGCGATGTTCTCGGTGGATTGGGGCGCGCTGTCTGGTCCCTGTTGGCTTGGGTATTCCTTCTCCTGCTGGAGGGGAGTATATGGTCCGATTCTTGTTGGACGTTCAAGGTCGGCTTCTGAATAGCGATGCTCACTGCTTCCGTTATTAAGAGGCGACCGTAGTTGTCTTCTCTGTGTACGACCTGGGTGCCTTCTATGAGCTTTCTTGTAGAGAATGGCTTCCTGTCGTGAAACATCTATGTAATGTTGATGGGATGGCCCCTTGATTTCTATGAGCCAGCAGACGTCTCCGAAGGGTCGTTGTAGTGTGCCCGATGTAGTTTTGGCTGTGAGGTTTTACACACCTCCTCTGGACAAGTAAATTTGTAAACTACATTCGTGCACATCTCCTTCGGTCCCCCCGGAGCGGTGCTGTTCTTCATTATAAGGCTGCTACAAGGTTGGGCTTACTATATATCCTGAGGCTTATTTTATGTAAGGGGCTTTTGGGTTACGCCTCTGTTTATTATCCAGCGTAGTGTGCAGCAATCCTCCTTGTATGCAGACCCATAATGTACACGATGGTAAAATAATCAAGTTTTCCTCGTTTTTCGCCATGGTGTTGGGTTGGTAAAATTCGTCCATTTTCTTTTTTATTGCTGCTTCGATAATTTGATCTGCATACCCGTTGTTTGTCAGCAGTTGGCGAATTCGGTCGAGTTCGTTATGTATATCTTTCCATGATGAGCTGTGTGTGAAGGTTCTGTTGACATACGCACTCACGACAGACTTTTTATATGCGTCCGGGCACTCCCCGCGTGGCGTTTCAAGCAACGCCAGCGTTTCGTTGCTTTCGTATAAACGGTCGTCTTAAACTGTCCTTCTTGTTGTTTTACCAGGACATCAAGAAATGGCAAAGTCTTCTGCTGGCTGTGGCTCTGTGGTGAAGTTGAGCACGAGTTTCTTTTCAGAGCATCTGCTAGTTTTTTGGTATCTTCAGGCTCTTTTATTGTGACGAATATATCGTCGATGTACCGCCCATAAATCCTAGGTTTTAGATGTTCTCTAAAGGTCCTTTCTTCGACGGTGGCCATGTACATATTTGCAAAGAGGACCCCTAGTGGGGATCCCATGGCGACGTCAGTCTACTTGTCGAAATAATTCCCCTGATAGGATAGCGAAAGTCCTGAATGATTTGCTGGTACCTTACATACCCGGTGCATATTCACTGAAATCAGCGGTGGAGTTTATTGATCTCCTACAGGAAAAAAGGACCAGAAGACGACATTGCCTCACTCGACGTGGAGAGTTTGTTTACGAACGTTCCCGTCGAAGAAACGACGACATCATTCTTGATCGTGTATACAGGTCCGAGAAGAACCCGCTGCCCATTTCCGAAGATGTCCTCCGAGAGATGCTGAAAGCTAGCACTACAGAAGCCCCTTTCCTCTCTCATCAGGGGAATTATTTCGACAAGTAGACGGAGTCGCCATGGGATCCCCACTAGGGGTCCTCTTTGCAAATATGTAACATGGCCACCGTCGAAGAAAGGACCTTTAGAGAACATCTAAAACCTAGGATTTATGGGCGGTACATCGACGATATATTCGTCACAATAAAAGAGCCTGAAGATACCAAAAAACTAGCTGATGCTCTGAAAAGGAACTCAGTGCTCAACTTCACCACAGAGCACAGCCAGCAGAAGACTTTGCCATTTCTTGATGTCCTGGTAAAACAACAAGAAGGACAGTTTAAGACGACCGTTTATACGAAAGCAACGAACGCTGGGCGTTGCTTGAACGCACGCGGGGAGTTGCCCGGACGCATATAAAAAGTCTGTCGTGAGTGCGTATGTCAACAGAACCTTCACACAGCAGTCATCATGGAAAGATATACATAACGAACTCGACCGAATTCGCCAACTGCTGACAAACAACGGGTATGCAGATCAAATTATCGAAGAAGCAGCAATAAAAAAGAAAATGGACGAATTTTACCAAACCCAACACCATGGCGAAAAACGAAAAAAAAAAAAAAAACGAAAAAAAAAAAAAAAAAAGGAAACTTGATTAATTTACCCGTCGTGTACATTATGGGTCTGCATACAAGGAGGATTGCTGCACACTACGCGGGATAATAAACAGAGGCGTAACCCCAAAAAGCCCATTACCATAAAATAAGCCTCAGGATATATAGTAAGCCCAACCTTGTAGCAGCCTTAATAATGAAGAACAGCACCGCTCCGGGGGGACCGAAGGAGATGTGCACGAATGTAGTTTACAAATTTACTTGTCCAGAGGAGGTGTGTAAACCTCACAGCCAAAACTACATCGGGCACACTACAACGACCCTTCGGAGACGTCTGCTGGCTCATAGAAATCAAGGGGCCATCCATCAACATTACATAGATGTTCACGACAGGAAGCCATCTCTACAAGAGCTCATAGAAGGCACCAGGTCGTACACAGAGAAGACAACTACGGTCGCCTCTTAATAACGGAAGCAGTGAGCATCGCTATTCAGAAGCCGACCTTGAACGTCCAACAAGAATCGGACCAATTATACTCCCCTCCAGCAGGAGAAGGAATACCCAAGCCAACAGGGACCAGACAGCGCGCCCCAATCCACGAGAACATCGCGCCCCTTGGAAGGCATGAGAAGACCCAGCGTCAGCGAAAGTCAAGTAACATCCTTACTCAGGTCGCTGAGACCCGCCCAACACGAATCAGCAACCGTTAACCAACGTAGACCATTTGGACACACACACACACACACACACACACACACACACACTCAAATTTAAATCATTACACATTTATGTATAAACAGAAATTATCTCTTGTACCTTTATGCATGCTATATATATATTATATTTGTACTCCCGTATTTAGATTTCTATATTCATTTTCCATTCCTGTATGTAATTTTGTAATTTTATCTAAAACCAACATGTAACATATTAAATTTTAAACATACATTTAAGGAAACTCTAGCACATGGCATTGTATTTTGAATATTTAATTTACCACCTGTTTAAACTTTCATCTTATTGTCGCAGTACATATGTCCTTATATTCTTTGTAACTAAAACAACGCCCTTAAGCTGTTAATCCCTAGACTAACCAGTACCCATACCTCGAGGTCATACCTCCCACACTATGAGATAAATAGGCCGAAAGGTCAGATTGTAAGTCAGTAGTCGCTTGATAATGCCGTAAGGCGAAACAGCTGTCGTGACAAAATTCAATAAATGGAAGAAGGAAGTCTGCGTATATTTCACCATAAACTTGACGAAACGAGAATCGGAAAAAACTTCGTCGGTATGAAGATACCTGCAGAAACTTATTGATGCCACTAAAGCAATTGCTTTTAAACCAAATAGAAATATATATATATATATATTTTATATATATACATGTCATGATAGCTGAAATAGTAAATGACATTTTCTATCAAGATAGGCGTAGCCAGCAACCTATTCTTAAGAGCCTTACGAATTTGTTCCCCAGAGTTTCCTGGAAAAAGAATTTGAACTAAATCGTAAGCAACTTTCGTTTTTAAGGTATCCTGACCATATAATTGTGAGAGAGAGCAATTCACAAAACAAACGTAATTTTCTACCGACCCCCTCAAGACATACATACATACATTTTATATATATATATATATATATTATATAGATATATATATAGATATATATAATATATTATATTATCTATAGATATATTATATATATAGATATATATATATATATATATAGATATATATATATATATATATATTATATATATATATAGATATATATATAGGATATATATATATAATAGATAAAATATATAGTATACGTATATATATTCTATATATAGTATTATATATATATATATATATCGATATATATATAGATATCTATAGATATATATATAGATGATATATATATTTAGATATATATATATAAAATATGAAATAGGGTTATATATAGATATATATAAGATATATGATATATATATATATATAGAGAGATATATATATATAAAGATATAGAAATAAATATATATATATAGTATATATATTTATATGATATATATATATATATATATATATATATATATATATTATATATATAGATATATATATATATATATATATATATATATATATTATATATATATATATATATATATTATATATATAATATATATATCATATATATATATATATATATATATATATATAAAATATATAATATATATATATACCCAAACACCTTAGCCAAAATATATATATATTAATCTCTGGGAAGTGATTTTTCCTGTGAATCCGCCCCCGATGTAAGATTGGTCACAGTCCAGTCAATGGGATTTCGTAAATGCTCGTGTCCATTGGGAGATGTCTTTTGTCGGATGTTTCGTTACAGAGCTTACGAAATTTTATATAAACACATACATACATATATATATATATATATATATATATATAGTATATATATACTATATATATATATATATGTATATTTATAATATATATATATATATATATATATATATATATATATATATATATATATATATATATAATGTATGTATGTATGTATATAAAATTCCGTAAGCTCTGTACGAAATATAGTACGCATATCAAATAATGTGTTTTTTATTGGTATGATACGTATGATATTCATCACATACCAGTCCTAAAATTCTATTCAGCAAAAGGTAAAACATTTTACATTTATTTTATTTTTTTGCTTTTCTCTTTTCTGAAAATCTAATTATTGTTCTTATGATCTAAAGACTCACGCTCAAAAAATGAGAAAACAATAGCATTCAATACGGAAAAAGTTGTATAATAACTGAATTCTTGCTATGATTTAAACTAAAGTGATATGCGTTGAGTAATTAAAGACAAATGTGGCTTCATTGCTCCGAAAACCTTAAGTCTACATGGCACAGAGAAAAGAGGACGAATAAGACTGCCTATAGAAATAAACAACCGCTATACACACAATCTAGCCAAGCTTTCCTTGAAGACACAACATTGTTGTTGAAGTTCTTGTTAAGATTTCGCCTATAAAGGTAAGTCTGACACAATTTTTCATTAGGTTAGTGGAAAACACTTGCTCATTACGCATATGATCTGGGGTGGTTTTAAGCCATTATGAAAACTCTTGTTAAGCTCCTAAGGTTTCGCAGCTTACTGATAGCTCAAAAGTAAGAACAGCGAACATCATGGTATAATTATAATGTTTGATCAAGAAATAGAAATCAAGAAAAATAATGAAAGTAGAAAAAGACAGAGGGAGATTGGCGGTTGACCGACACATAGAACTCTAGTGTTTTACGGGACCATGGGGAGGGGAGGTGCCTAAAAAAAATTGCTGTTGTTAAAATTAGTCGACACAATTTAGAAATAGACCTCCTTTAGATATTTCGTCGTTTGAATTCGTGGAGTTTTCAAACTATAGACTTCTTATTAACAAGCGAACAGGGAAATTTCTCCAAGTTCATCCAAAGCTTTCGTCTGAACACATCCGATGAAAAGAGGGAATTGTCATGGCTACGTACTATGGATTACAGGAACCAATAGTTTCCAGGTAATAATCCTGAAATGAAGTTCTGTCTGGAGAACGTATTCTGATGATGAGGTTTCTCTCCCCTAAAACCTGCTGATAACGTTCAGGACTGATAATGCAGCAGATAAGTAAATGGTATAAGTGGGTAAGTTTCAACCCTCTCTTTTGGAAAAATCTGGGTGTCCTTGTAAATTTCAATATAACCGCCACTGCTAGTTGTTTCGAATTTCCTGAAACACTTTGAGTAATTTCATTGTTGAAAAAGATAAGTCTATCCTTATTCAGATAATGTCTTCTTGGGTAGAAGAGTTAATTGAAGATATCACCAGAGCTCCTACTACAATTTTTACCATTGTGATAAAGATGGCGTACAAAATGTCCGCCATAAAACATTTTACTTTATAACTCTGTAACTAAAAGAAAGTTAGACATGAAATCTTTATCTATGCCTACATATATGAGACCAGAGAATCTGTTTTCTAGCATCATTTTCTACTGGCTATTATCAATATTACAGCTTGCAAAAGGATCCCATAATGCTATTGAAAAATATACAAGTACAAGACTATAATGGGAGTGTGATAGCATAGTATTTTATGTATGTTTCGAACACTGCCTCACTGTCTTTTTTTAAACTTGAAAGAATGCAAGATTGTAAAGGTGTATGATATCACCCTTTATTGTGATGAAAGTCTCATTTAGATGTATTTGAAGCATCATTTGCAACATTATAGTTACAGATCACATTATGACTACACCTCACATTTGCAGTTACAAAAAGCTGTGCATGTAATCCAAAACCTGTAGCATTTGCACCTGCTACGGGAACTAGACTTGCAGCCACATTTTGTAAGCTATTCACAACTCTTTGCAAAGGGGAGTTGGCTCTCAAGAAGA
>NC_061107.1:123265817-123268317 GCF_015104395.2 Macrobrachium nipponense
AATGCTTTTCTTCCCCCTGGGGTTGAAGATTCTGTCTTTAATCTATTACTTTAAATAAACATGATATATACATGCATAAATAATATCCTGGCACTTATCTGATTAAAATTGTGAGAGAGAGAGAGAGAGAGGAGAGAGAGAGAGAGAGAGAGAGAGAGAGAGAACAAGCATGATTATCCTGCAATAATTAAAAATCTTATAGATAAATTCAGTTCCAGATTATTTGAGTGATGACACTTGAGAGAGAGAGAGAGAGAGAGAGAGACGAGAGAGAGAGAGAGAGAGAGAGAGTAATGAATTTGCAGACCTCATTTAAACCGACTTTATACGGTATATGTCACCGTAACGTCCCGAAGCAGTCGCCATATTGAATTCCGAGGTTAAAAACGATGAAAACACCGAATTAATGAGGAAATGCGCATTTGAACGAGTAGAAATAAAGGAACTATCGTACACTTTAACGTCCGGTCCAGCCAGCAGCTACTTAAGATGCAGTGTTCGTTATCTATATAAATAGTGAATTGTTAATCACAATTGTAATTTTAGACACCGTCAAAATAGCTGCAACTTTTGTTGGTTTCCTGTACATGTTAAACGAACGCGTTCCAATTTCCTTTGACATTTCTGAGGTAAAGTGTAGTCCGAAGTCTGAATGATCTAATATAGAAATTGTCGATATAGGGTGAGTTTTTAGTAGTTTAAGTACTTATATATGATGGTAATACCTCAAGGTACTTAAGAATCTGTATTTTATTGGCAAGGTATAATCTAGATATGTGTAACTTAAGATGAAGAGTAAAAAAAAAAATGTGGCATTTTCGTCAAGAGTAGTTCTTTTTTTAATAAGGGGGTAGTTTTTAGTTTTACCCCAGAAGCATTTAGTCTGCTAACAGACATTTGTTTCATCTCGTCAATGAATTAGATATTTTTCTCCAAAGTTGTGCCCAAAACAATGATTTTTTTTTATTAAGTAGTTAGATAAAAAATGATGGTAAGACCACAGGGTACTTGAGAATTTGCATTTTATTTGCAAGGTATGATAAGATTCTTTTGGCTTAAAATGAATACTGAAAAAAGGATGATAATTTCGTCGCAAGTAATTTTTGAATGATGGGATAATATTATGTCCATCACAAAAACATTTGGTCTATTACCTTTTTCCATGTCGAGGATTGCAAACCGCATTCAAATCTATGCAAGTTCTCAATGTTAATTTTATCGAGGTTATAATCATTTATTTATATCAACAATTCTCATAAATTATGATAAAATTGCAAGTAAATTCTTGGTAAAAAGTTTATACTCTATGAGGTATGGATTTATTGTGTAAGGTAATCATTACGCTTGGCAGCGCCGGGAAAAAAAGATGGTGTGTTCAAGTAAAAAATGACAAAAAACACGGAAAGCTGAAGGAAAAGGTGACGTGAAAACGAAAATTTCATTTGTTTTGCCAGTGTTTGTTCGTCTTTCATGTGGTAGGGGTGTTTGCTTTTGAGTTAAAATCCTTTCTGGAGTGGCATAGAGGACACGTGCAAAATTCTGTCTGGTCTGTCGAGCGGTTCTGATTTCTATATTGGGACCATAACAACTATACAAAACCATTTCACGTTTATAGTATTATATAACTATACAATATATGTGATCATTTCACCACTTATGGCACATCAGTAACAAAATCATCCACCAGAAGCAAAGTAAAGCGAATGTCAATACTCACAGCACTTAATCAAATGGGAGCGATCAGCACAAGCATGTCTGTTGTCAGCTGCTGCATCACAGCGGTACTGCTCATCAATACACTGGCCGCTGCTGCACCGAAACAATCATTAGATCTGCACGAGGTGGGACGCGCTGGAGGATAGAGAAAAAAAGTAGTCTTACGGTCTACGAAAAACAAGAATGAAACTTCTAATTTAGTGCTCACTAACATTTTTGCATAGAAAACAAAAGTAGGTAGAGCCTGACTTTTTAATTCTAATGGTCGAAAAAATATCTCATAAGTTGACTTTTTTTTTTTTTTAAGCACGGTCAATACGAATAGAGTCAGAGTCTTCTAATTAATATACGCTATAGTTGTCTTTATATTCTGCTAATTAATACTCACTACATTTAATTTTATACTGTACTAATTAATACTCATAAGAGTGTGTTACTAGCGTTAGCTTTATATCTATTATAGTCTGTTAATTATTACTCCTAAACAGTTAGCTTTATACCCTAGTAATTAATACTTACAACGTTAGTTTTGTATAATATAACAATTGGTATTCATTACAGTCAGCTTAATAGCCTTTTGACTATACCTCACTGGCCGTTGACATTATAGTTTACTTATCAATAATCATTACCGTTAGCCGAATAGTCTGCTAATTAACTCACTGCAGTTAGCTCTATAGTCTATTAATTAACTAGAAAACTTTACAGTTTTGTAGTTAATATTCACTACAGTTAGCTTTATAATCTTCCAATTAATAACTCACTATAGGTGTCTATATAGTTT
>NC_061107.1:123273317-123275875 GCF_015104395.2 Macrobrachium nipponense
GCTTGGCTTTGCAATTCTTTTGATTGTACATAATCATTAACCTTGGTTTTTAGGCAATGATTTGCGAGTTTTTACACCACCCCAGGGGCGGCAGTCTTTTGATTGTACATGACCATTAGCTTACAATTTTTTTTATACAGAGCCAAAGATTACTGTCTTTCTTCTTCTTTTCTTGATATGTATGAAGTATCAAAAGTTAAAGTTTTCCACTTGGTCAGAGGTTGCCATCACTTTCATTGCTCACATAAGTAATAACTTATGGGTTTTACCCTAAACAAGGTATTGCATTTCTTCTGACTGTACACCAGCATTAATTCATGAGGTTTCACATTGTGCCACGATTTGTCAATCTTTGGACTGAACAGAGTTATTAATTAACTTACAGGTCTTTACACAACGCAAATGCTGATATACTAAATTGGGTTTCATACTGGTTTTTACGCTGCACCAAAGATTGATGTTTTGTTACTGCACGTAAACATTAACTTCCGGATGTTAAACCTCCCAAGAAGTTGCTATCGCTTGGATTATACGGTCATTAACGTGATTTTTATACTTTCGTATTTTTGTCCAGTTTCTATGCATGACGCCACCTCTTTCATTTCTTACTTTTGCTTTTTAGTGACTGCTTTAGGACATTATTGCTAATTTCTATTAAAATCAGATTTTTTTATTTTTAATTTTACTCAACTGAGCCCCGTTATTCACGACAGATAACGAAAATAATCTTTTTTATTTAATTGATAACTGGTTTTCCTTCCTTCTGCATACACTCTACGACAGCGGTGGTACACTTATTATTCCACTCTCTTTACCAGTTTCTCATTTTATATAACCTTTATGCATTTTTATCCGGATTGATATGGCTCTCAGACGACTGATATACCCTCAGCCGATTATTTAAAATAATTCGTAGCTTTCTACAGTACATTTTCCTGTAAACTTTTGATCTTATATCCTAAACTTCCTATGTCAATTTTATTGAAGCCTGTTACTTTCTATTTCAAATTTATCTGAAGTGATTTTTGTAAATTTCAGCGTCATTTAGGGTATGTTTTTTTTTCTCACGCAGGGTTTTCAATTCGGTTTCCTCCTATTACTATTTCATCACAATAACACTCAAGAAAGATGTGCAAAATAATTGGGAATAAAGCATGCAGTAACAAATATTGAACTAAACATTTCACTTATTAGTTGACTTTTCTTATAACAGTTCAAAGAAATTCTAGTGACTCCTGATTAATCTATTTTCCTTCTAATTCGGTACCACCCAACAAAGAAATAAAGAAAACAGTAACTGAAATTCCATCCCTATAAAATCATGCAAACGAAATGGAATCAAATAAGTCACTGTATAAAAGACGCTCTTCATAAAAATTATTGAGAGAGAGAGAGAGAGAGAAATGAGTCCCCTCTCTATATTGAAATACTTCATCGGAGTCAATTAGAATTTACTCACTGCAATTACCCTCATCCTCCGCATGCAGACAATCAGGCCAGAAGTCACGGGGCCAGCACCATAACGTGGGAAGAAAGGCATCTCCCATCAGAGCACCGAAACTTTTCCTCTCCTTTTTCTAGGTCTGAGCATTCTTCTACGTCTGAAGGAGGAACAAAAAGCCAAATTTATGAAAAACGACAGTGAATTCTTTTTTGTCTGCAATAAAGATAAAGAAATATTAGGGAGAGAGAAAAACAATGCTACATGTAAGCAGCAATTATTCTAAGTTTTTTTATTT
This sequence comes from Macrobrachium nipponense, assembly GCF_015104395.2. Lineage (NCBI taxonomy): Eukaryota > Metazoa > Arthropoda > Malacostraca > Decapoda > Palaemonidae > Macrobrachium > Macrobrachium nipponense. Next base: position 123,275,057 of record NC_061107.1, read on the forward strand.
CTTAAGCATAAACTCCCTTTTATTTATGTGTGCACATGCATACTCACACGCATACATATATGTGTATGTGTTTCCGTGTTTATATATATATATATATATATATATATATATATATATATATATGTATATATATATATATATATATATATATATATATATATATACACACACACACACATATATATATATATATATATATATATATATATATATATATATATATATATATATATATATATGATGACTAATAAAAATGTTCTATTACAACAGATTTCTATCTAATAAAAGGAGCCCATAGAAACGCCAAAATATAGAAAGTAAGTACTATATTTCAGAGACTGCTGTCTCTCTCTCCAGGTATGTCGACAATTGCTGCTATGAATTATACGTGAAAAATTCCAGTTTGTTCTGTGGTTATGGTTATTTATGTTGTTAAAAATAGCTGAGCTCTGTTGTCCATACCGAGCTAACCGTTTATGTTGTATTAATCTCTGGGGAAGTGATTTTCCTGTAAGACCGATGTCAGATTGGTCACAGTCCAGGCATGGGATCTCGTATACTCCTGTGCCCGTGAGGGATGTCTTTTGGTAGACGTTAAAGATTAGTACAACACAAACGGTCAGTTAGTGTGGACGACAGAGCTCAGCAGATATCGGTACAAATGTTAAATGATACAGGCAGCCTTGATCAAACAAAGACAGGCAATGAACAACTCAAAGGGCGCCTGGGTTTCAGATATCATTGATCAAATATCCCTTCAATTAACTCTTGAGAAGATTAAAGAAGAATTATCAGAAGGGGTGCTTAGAAAAACGTGCT
>NC_061107.1:123276375-123288875 GCF_015104395.2 Macrobrachium nipponense
AGCACGTTTTTCTAAGCACCCCTTCTGAGAATTCTTCTTTAATCTTCTCAAGAGTTTAATTGAAGGGATATTTTGATCAATGATATCTGAAACCCCAGGCGCCCTTTGAGTTGTTCATTGCCTGTCTTTGTTTGATCAAGGCTGCCTGTATCATTTAACATTTGTACCGGATCTGCTGAGCTCTGTCGTCCACACTAACTGACCGTTTGTGTTGTACTAATCTTTAACGTCTACCAAAAGACATCCCCTCACGGGCACAGGAGTATACGAGATCCCATGCCTGGACTGTGACCAATCTGACATCGGTCTTACAGGAAAATCACTTCCCCAGAGATTACATACAACATAAACGGTTAGCTCGGTATGGACAACAGAGCTCAGCTATTTTTAACAACATAAATAACCATAACCACAGAACAAACTGGAATTTTTCACGTATAATTCATAGCAGCAATTGTCGACATACCTGGAGAGAGAGACAGCAGTCTCTGAAATATAGTACTTACTTTCTATATTTTTGGCGTTTCTATGGGCGCCTTTTATTAGATAGAAATCTGTTGTAATAGAACTTTTTTTATTAGTCTCATATATATATGTATATATATATATATATATATATATATATATATATATATATATATATATATATATATATATATTATATATATGTGTGTGTGTGTGTGTGTGTGTATATATATATAATATAACACGGAAACACATACACATATATGTATGCGTGTGAGTATGCATGTGCACACAAATAAAAGGGAGTTTATGCTTAAGAAATAAAGAACTTAGAATAATTGCTGCTTACAAGTAGCATTGTTTTTCTCTCTGCCTAATATTTTTTTATCTTTATTGCAGACAAAAAAGAATTCACTGTCGTTTTTCATAAATTTGGCTTTTTGTTCCTCCTTCAGACGTAGAAGAATGCTCAGACCTAGAAAAAGGAGAGGAAAAGTTTCGGTGCTCTGATGGGAGATGCCTTTCTTCCCGTCTGGTCTGTGACTTCTGGCCTGATTGTCTGCATGCGGAGGATGAGGGTAATTGCAGTGAGTAATTACTCCGATGAAGTATTTACAATAGTAGAGAGGGGACTCATTTCTCTCTCTCTCTCTCTCTCTCAATAACTTTTATGAAGAGCGTCTCTTATCCAGTGACTTATTTGATTCCATTTCGTTGCATGATTTTATAGGGATGGAATTTCAGTTACTGTTTTCTTTATTTCGTTGTTGGGTGGTACCGAATTAGAAGGAAAATAGATTAATCAGGAGTCACTAGAATTTCTTTGAACTATTATAAGAACAGTCAACTAATAAGTGAAATGTTTAGTTCAATATTTGTTACTGCATGCTTTATTCCCAATTATTTTGCACATCTTTCTTGAGTGTTATTGTGATGAAATAGTAATAGGAGGAAACCGAATTGAAAACCTTGAGTGAGAAAAAAAACATACCTAAATGACGCTGAAATTTACAAAAATCACTTCAGATAAATTTGAAATAGGAAGTAAAGGCTTCAGATAAAATTGACATAGGAAGTTTAGGATATAAGATCAAAAAGTTTACAGGAAATGTACTGTAGAAAGCTACGAACTATTTTAAATAATCGGCTGAGGGTATATCAGTCGTCTGAGAGCCATATCAATCCAGATAAAAATGCGTAAAGGTTATACAAAATGAGAAACTGGTAAAGAGAGTGGAATAATAAGTGTGCCACCGCTGTCATAGAGTGTATGCAGAAGGAAGGAAAAGCAGTTATCAATTAAATAAAAAAGATTATTTTCGTTATCTGTCGTGAATAACGAGGCTCAGTTGAGTAAAATGAAAAATAAAAAAAATATGATTTTAATAGAAATTAGCAATAATGTCCTAAAGAAGTCACTAAAAAGCAAAAGTAAGAAATGAAAGAGGTGCTTCATGTATAGAAACTGGACAAAAATACGAAAGTTATGAAATCACGTTAATGAATATGTACAATCCAAGCGATAGCAACTTCTTGGGAGGTTTAACATCCGGAAGTTAATGTTCAAGTACAGTAACAAAACATCAATCTTTGGTGCAGCGTAAAAACCAGCATGAAACCTAATTTAGTATATCAAGCAATTGCGTTGTGTAAAGACCTGTAAGTTAATTAATAACTCTGTTCAGTCCAAAGATTGACAAATCGTGGCACAATGTGAAACATCATGAATTAATGCCGGTGTACAATCAGAAGAAATGCAATACCTTGTGAAGGGCAAAACTCAAAAGTTATTACTTATGTGAGCAATGAAAGTGATGGCAACTTCTGACCAAACGGAAAACCTTAACTTTTGATACTTCATACATATCAAGAAAAGAAGAAAAAGAAGAAAGACAGTAATCTTTGGCTCTGTATAAAAATTGTAAGCTAATGGTCATGTACAATCAAAAGAACTGCCGCCCCTGGGGTGGTGTAAAAACTCGCAAATCATTGCCTAAAAACCAAGGTTAATGATTATGTACAATCAAAAGAATTGCAAAGCCAAGCACTGTGAAAACCCGTAAGTTAATTCTATATACTATCAATTAGATGACAATATCTGTAGTAAAAAAAAAAAATTTATTTACCACAGTATAACAACCTATATGTTAAATCCTGTGTAGAGTAAAAAGGCTGGCAAAAGTTCATGAATGCCTGTGTACAGTAAGTTCCAGAAGTGAAGCGACAAATCTCAGAATTGATCGTAATTCTTTAGAAACTCGTAGGGTTGCCAGTTAGTATGTTTTATTCCAATTATTGTCATACTATTTATCTGATAATACGTATCAGTGATTAACTGTATAAGCGCAGAAATTATTTCCCCAGTGAATGATCAATGTTAATTCAATAATTGTTTGTCAAAAGAAAAAAAAATTTTCCCCAAAGAAACATCTGCGGCTCTCAAAGTGTGATATCAAGTGTTCACCATAGAGTGGCAGCAGGAACCAAGTGCATAAGCATTGGCCTAATATTTGTAAATCAACTTTCTACTTTTATAGCGTTATATCAAAAGTTATTATGATTTCTTTTGATAAAGCACAGAGAAGTTTAGCATCTGATTAAGTGAAATATAAATAAGACACAAGTTGGTGTAAAAACAAAAAAACGAAATCCAAGTTATATGCGCGTTTAGCATTGGTTACATGGTTAGACCTATTTCAAGAATCAAGAAAAATATATTTTCCAGCTTGTTTTTTTTTAGTTAATAATTTCATCAAATTTCTCAATTGTGCAAATTTTTGCATGTGAGGGTCGCACCAAACAAGTATTTTCGTAGGTTTCCACTTTTTTTTTCAGTGCATAAGTGAGACTGTTCTTGTCCATACGATCCGGAGTGTGAATATGCTTGGCGAGCATTATTTTAATTCGAGTATCTACTTTTATGCTCTCTCTCTCTCTCTCTCCTCTCTCTCTCCTCTCTCTCAGGACCTTTTTATCTAGTCAGGAATAACCAGAGGTCTGTTTTAAGTTGAATCAAGCACTAGGCCTATTGGTCAGCTCGGTGTGCTTCTTTTTAATATATATATATATATATATATATATATATAATTAGATATATATATAGATATATCCCAAAAAAGTATAAATTTCTGTTATACAATAATGCTTGACTGGATTGAACTGATTACTGGTTGTCCGTGGAAATATGAATTTGGGTGATATCACTCTCTTAGTATGATACGCCCACTTACGCAAATTCAGTCGTAAATTTCACGGTTGGGATATGCTTCGAAGATTTGAGGTAAAAGGTTGAAGTGAAAACGGTGGAGTTAGTATTGTGGGTATAGGTAGAGATAGAGGGGGGTTAGGGGTGGTTGGGGTCTGTCGTCTCCCTACTTAACCAGGTGGTATTATTACGGGTGTTCTGGTTGCTTGTGACCGTCTTTCTTATTTTTTGTATAGGGAGTCTGTTTCCCAAGTGCAAGGACAGGTCCTGGTATCGGTCCTGAAGGTTCTATCTTTGCCTAAATAACAGACAGTGGCCCTGCATTGTAAGCCTTGCAATGCCCGGAACTAGGCCTAGTCACCTGAAGGTAGCAGCAGCAGTTAGAGCCTTTCTCGAGGATAGTGTTTTATGCTCGGTCCTAGAAGCTAGAATCAGAACTACCAACCACACCCAACTTCTCTATTGAATCTAGGTGCATTCATGGTTGATTATGTTTAATGTCGCGGAGATTTTCCCTTTACATTCTATTGATACTTGCATGGTTTTATGCATCTTCGCTAAAATAATTGATAATACACTATGATATTAAATATTTGTTTCCACATTGCTCGAAATATACATTGGTAATGTTGGTAATCTTGTGTTGAACGAGAATTTCAAATTGTTTCGTTTCTATAGTTTGAAGTAATTACTATACTTTAAAATAATTACTTTTACCGTAATTTTTTCTTATGATTGTTATAAATATCATAGATTTTATATTTGTGCATCATATGTTGGCTTTATTTTGCTTGATAGAGCTTTCACTGTAGAAAAAAAAAAATTTCAGCTACGAGTTATAGTTGCCAGTTAGTGAATTTCGAACGAAATCCTCTGAAATTTGTAGCTTCAGTTTTGGAACTTACTGTACAATCAAGTGTACAATCAAATTGCTGGTAACCTCTTGCACGGAATAAAATTCGGAAATTTTATGCTTGTATAGAATAAAAAAAATATCAATATCTGGCACACCGGAAAAATTTGGTAGTGCCTGATACACGGGAAAAGAACATTTTTACGCAGTGTAAAGTTCCGTAAGTTAGTACCAGTTTATTCAGTATAGTGGAAACCTAAGGTATGGTGAGAAACACCTCAAGTTAATGTCCGTATGTAATCAAATTAATGGCAAAGTCTGGCACGGTATAATAAACTGTAGGTTACGTCCTTTATATTGCAAAAATCAAAATCAGCAATCCCTGGCGCAGAATAAAAACCTGTTAGTTAATTCTTGTGTAAAGTCAAAAGAATGGTTACTCCAGCAACGCCAGACTTGGCGTAAAAACCCGTCGCTTATGGCTTTATGCAATCAACCTCGGTTATGTAGAAAACCCCCAACGCTAATACCTGTGTAAAATCAAATTGATGGCAACATCTCTTATATAGGAAAATTGAGTTAATACCAGCTTAAGGAAAAAAAAAGGAGAAAATAAATAATAAATGAATAAATAAACAAAAATGCGCCGAAGCTTCAAACCTGATATCGAGTTTTCTGTACAGCTATAATGCAATATAAAGCTAATAGCTACCACCGGCCAACGCTCAGTTGACCGCCGCCCCCCCACCGCACCCCAGATGCAATCAAGTGAAGGTGCATGATCCATGGCTAAACTTAATCTTAAATGAAATAAAAACTACTGGAACTAGACGGCTGCAATTTGGGGTACCTGATGATTGGACGGTGGATGATCAACATACCAATTTGCAGCCCTCTAGCCTCCAAAGTTTGTAAGATCACGAGGGCGGACGGACAAAGCGATATCAATAGCCTTCTTTTGCAGAAAACTAAAATCTTAAGTGTTATGTAAGAAGCTTAAGTTAAAACCTGCATACTTTTAAATAAATGGCAACACCTCGTGATGTGGAACAACCTGAGAAGCTTTAAAAATATGGCAAATGCTGGAGGAAAAAATGGGAAAAAATTCAAAGATAGACGACAAATATGAAGATAATCTGAAAGGTCAATAGTTCAGTATATATAATATAAGATATATATATATATATATATATATATATATATATATATATATATAATTAAGCTTACCGTTTTTATCTTTGTTCTGGAGATTGAAATGTACGACATCTGAAAAAAACTGTCAATTATAACAGGAAATGTACATCTTACCTAATATGAATCATCGTTCCCATTCTGAATCTCCTTATCGGCTATGAAAGAATTTATTTTGACCTCATTTTAATCTGAGCTCACTCATTATCACATTTATAGGTTCTTAGTGAATGTAAAGTGATTGACCTTGTCAAGTGATGGTAATTTTCATGAATACGGTTGCAGTTAATAAAATTCTTAACTTCACGTATAAAGAATGATGAACTTGCACGTTTTTGCAAGTAAATGATATCGTGAGACAAAAAATATTACCTTTGCCATGTTTTTTTCATTACGTTGCTAAAACAATGTTCGCTATAAAGATATTTATTTAATACAAATGGCAAGATTTAAAATAAAATTCAAATGAAGGTTATTCATTAAAAAAAAAAAGTTATGGCCAACAAAACATAACTTGCTGGTTGAAACTATATAAACGTTGATGAAGCATATTCACCTACCAATAAAAATGTTGATCTCCCTCTCTCTCTCTCTCTCTCTCTCAGGTCACCGCCCGTGCAACAACTCCGAATGGAGATGCGATAATGGGCAGTGCATTAGGTCGGACGATAGATGTAATTTGGTATTCAACTGCTTCGACAAATCGGATGAACTTCGCTGTGGTAAGGATAATAATTCTTGTTTACCTAATTTTAATTCTGTCTAAAGTTATTTCCAGTCTTCTATTTGTTCTAACTTCTTTCACAGTACTCCGACTAACTTATTTATTCTATTGGCAAAATTAATTTTTGTTTTCATATGCACACTTGTTTTAGCTTTGTTTTTTTTTTTCGTTTTCTTTTACATCAACATGATTCATTTTCACGTTCCTCATAATTTAGCTTCGTTCATCAATTTGTATTGACTGCTGAATTAAATATCTTGAAAGTTTAAGTAGAAGTTATATTATTCATGATGCATGGACGCCCCTTATCTTTTTCTATTCATATATACACACACACATCATATATATATATATATATATATATATATATAATATATATATATATATATATATATATTCATATATATATATATATAATAGTATATATATATATATATATATATATATCTATATATGATATATATATATAGTATGTGTGTGTGTGTGCGTGTGTGTAGATATATAATAATATATATATATATATATATATATATATTAGAATCTTATACATATATTAATATATATATAATATAGATATATATATATATATAGATATATATATATATATATATATATATATATATATAGATATATATATATATATCTATATATATACCTTATATATATATATATATTATATATATATATAGAACAATATTTTAAACACACGTAAAGTATTATGAATGATCTGCGGTACTTCAACTGGAAACGGAAGGAAGTGTACCCTTTTTACATTATGTATATCCTACATCCTTTAGAACTTGATTACCTACACACAAAATCTCAAGCATGGAAGCAATTAAAGAAGAGCAAGCATAAAGAAAAGCGTTGAAATATAGCGGTAAGGTTTGTAATAATATGACATTTCCTATGTTAAATTTGACTTCATTGTAAGTGGGGTAGAGAAGACAAACTAAAGCTAACAGAGAATATTGAATGTCTAACTTATAACTAGCCATGCTTTCATGAAACAAGAGTTCGGTCGTTAAATGGTATTTGCTAATGATGAGTGATCGCCTTATTCCAACTTTTAACTTGAATACATTTGTTTTATTTCCCTTATTCAATCATTCTTTACAATAGAAGTATTTTGGCATTGAACCCATAATGGATTTTCATTGAAATCATGTTCTGTCTTATCATTTTTTTAGTCAGATATTGCTTATCAATTTTTTATTTCCAACCACAAGCTAGAAAGAATTCTACATACTTAACTTCCAAATACACTAGTGCACATTGCTAATTATAGTTGGATTTCGCCGTTACTATTGTGAACGAGAAATATAAAAGGAAGTACCACGGTTGCTAGGATCTTAGTCCCACATCAGCGCTAAATGCTGGTATGCGTACACGTGGGTACATAAGATGTACAACTAAAGAATAAGGAAACTCATATGACTTCAGTCTTCGCTCTCTGGCGTGAAGAAGGTTAGTAATATTAAGTGAAGGTAGGCTGAGTTAAGAGTTTAGTTTAACTGAAATTACGTTACATCAATAAACACATGTATATATATATATATATAATAATATATATATATATATATATATATTATATATATATATATATACATATGTATGTATATATATATATTTAATGTTAAAACAGACAAAGTGGGGGAAATAAGACGTCAAGTGGCCAGTAATTTTTCGAAATGAATAATTAAAGATGACCGGCGTTAGCATGGGCAACATAGGCGGCTCACGGCCTGCCAGGTTGAAACGCGTTGAGGAGTCATCTTGGGTGATTACGTGACTAAGTCTCCTACTGATAGCCATTCACAAACATTCATTCACACCTTTCAGTGCCTAGAATTAAGGTTCACGTGCATTAACTTTAACAGCGGATAGAAAGAAGGCTATTCTATGCAACTCTCTCAAACAGTTCAGTCATGACTGCTCTTATTTCATTTGCATTTATTATTGTTTTTTCATTGACTCGCACATTTTCCATGTTTTCTCGTTGTAGCAAAAAGTATTTCATTTAGCAAATCCACAGCGAGCGACCCAGAACAAATCACCATCTTTCTGCAAGCGTCGCTGACTCGCTATTCACGTTTCCACAAAGATAAATAACCTGGGGACATTCTGTTCTTGAAGAGAAATTGCGTCTTCTTAATTGCGCTCTGGAAACGCTCGACTGGTGAATGTCATCTGAGAGTACAATGACTCGAGACCTCTGTTTTTCGACAGAATGTTTTTGTTGAGATTTGGCTGTTTACCAGAGGAAGACTCTTCATTATCTTGTTTTACACATGATATGTTTTTATAAATTCTTATCAAGTTTGACCTCGACGGATTAAAAATATCAGTTGTAAGAGACTCAGAGCATCGCGAGTTTTTTAAACAACCATGTTTGAAGCATGCATCTCTCTCTCTCTCTCTCTCTCTCTCTCTCTCTCTCTCTCTCTCTCTCTCTCTCTCTATTTATCTATTTATCTATATATCTCTCTCACACACACACATGGAAACGAGCTCTTTTCTGTACTGTTTGCTATCTAATTGCGTATAACCAGTAAGAAGCTAATTCCGATGAAAATATCCTCTACTGGAAAAATTATAGGTACGTTTCCTGTTTTACTTACATACAATTACATAATTGTTAGTTCCTCATTTCATTTCCTTTACGCTGCTTGGTCATTCTATTTGACTCGCCGCTTCCATAAAAAAATAACATCGTTCGTGTGCCAGCAGTCTGTGGAAAAATAAAGACTAATCTTATAATTGATTTTCCCCATTTGTCACCCGTTTATACATTTGTTCAAGTGTCAAGTTGTTCCGTTATTGAACACCCTTTGTTTTGCAAAACCGTCTCTTTACGATCCGTTGATCAATTGATTTATAGGAATCTCTTTTATTTCATTTCTTTTTCATGCAGAAGAGAACCTTTGCCAGGAGGGACATTTAAGGTGCAACAACGGACAGTGCATTCCTGCGCAGCTCTGGTGTGACTGGGTTCCTGACTGCGCAGATCGTTCGGACGAAACAAATTGTTGTGAGTATTTAATCACTAAACTATATAGACACCTATAGTGAGTATTAATTGGAAGATTATAAAGCTAACTGTAGTGAATATTAACTAAAAACCTGTAAAGTTAATTATAGTGAGTATTCATTGGTAGACTATAGAGCTAACTGTAGTGAGTATTAATTAGTAGACTATTAGGCTAACGGTAATGATTATTGATAAGTAAACTATAATGTTAACGCCAGTGAGTATCAGTCAAAAGGCTATTAAGCTGACTGTAACGAATATCAATTGTTATACTATAAAACTAACGTAGTAAGTATGAATTATTAGGGCATAAAGCTAACTGTTAGGAGTATTAATTGACAGACTATAATAGATATAAAGCTAACGCTGGTGAACACACTCTTGTAAGTATTATTTAGTACAGTATAAAACTGAATGTAGTGAGTATTAATTAGCAGAATATAAAGACAACTATAGCGTATATTAATTAGAAGACTCTGACTCTATTCGTGTTGACCGTGCTCAAATAAAAAAATCAACTTATGTCATATTTTTTCGATAATTAGAATTAAAAAGTCAGGCTCTACCTGCTTTTGTTTCCTATGCAAAAATGTCAATGAACACTTAATCAGAAGTTTCATTATTTTTCCAGACAGTAAGACTACTTATTTTCTCTATCCTCCAGCGCGTCCCACCTCGTGCAGATCTAATGAGTTTCGGTGCAGCAGCGGCCAGTGTATTGATGAGCAGTACCGCTGTGATGCAGCAGCTGACAACAGACATGCTTGTGCTGATCGCTCCCATTTGATTAAGTGCTGTGAGTATTGACATTCGCTTTACTTTGCTTCTCGTGGATGATTTTGCTACTGATTTGCCATAAGGGGTGAAATGATCACATATATTGTATATCATATAATAATATAAACGTGAATGTTTGTATAGTTGTATGTCCACTATAGAAATCAGAACCGCTCGACAGACCAGACAGAATTTTGCACGTGTCCTCTATGCCACTCCAGAAAGGATTTTAATTCAAAAGCAAACCCCTACCACATGAAAGACGAACAAACACAGGCAAAACAAATGAAATTTTCGTTTTCACGTCACCTTTTCCTTCAGCTTTCCGTGTTTTTTGTCATTTTTTACTTGACACACCACCTTTTTTTTCCCGGCGCTGCCAAGCGTATGATTACCTTACACAATAAATCCATACCTCATAGAGTATAAACTTTTTACCAGAATTTACTTGCAATTTTATCATAATTTATGAGAATTATTGATATAATAAATGATTATAACCTCGATAAAATTAACATTGAGAACTTGCATAGATTTAAATGCGGTTTGCAATCCTCGACATGGAAAAAAGTAATAGACCAAATGTTTTTGTGATGGGCATAATATTATCCCATCATTCAAAAATTACTTGCGACGAAATTATCATCCTTTTTTCAGTATTCATTTTAAGCCAAAAGAATCTTATCATACCTTGCAAATAAAATGCAAATTCTCAAGTACCCTGTGGTCTTACCATCATTTTTTATCTAACTACTTAATAAAAAAAAATCATTGTTTTGGGCACAACTTTGGAGAAAAATATCTAATTCATTGACGAGATGAAACAAATGTCTGTTAGCAAACTAAATGCTTCTGGGGTAAAACTACCCCCTTATTAAAAAAAGAACTACTCTTGACGAAAATGCCACATTTTTTTTTTTACTCTTCATCTTAAGTTACACATATCTAGATTATACCTTGCCAATAAAATACAGATTCTTAAGTACCTTAGTTAGGTATTACCATCATATATAAGTACTTTAAACTACTAAAAACTCACCCTATATCGACAATTTCTATATTAGATCATTCAGACTTCGGACTACACTTTACCTCAGAAATGTCAAAGGAAATTGGAACGCGTTCGTTTAACATGTACAGGAAACCAACAAAAGTTGCAGCTATTTTGACGGTGTCTAAAATTACAATTGTGATTAACAATTCACTATTTATATAGATAACGAACACTGTATCTTAAGTAGCTGCTGGCTAGGACCGACGTTAAAGTGTACGATAGTTCCTTTATTTCTACTCGCTCAAATGCGCATTTCCTCATTAATTCGGTGTTTTCATCGTTTTTAACCTCGGAATTCAATATGGCGACTGCTTCGGGACGTTACGGTGACATATACCGTATAAAGTCGGTTTAAATGAGGTCTGAAATTCATTACTCTCTCTCTCTCTCTCTCTCTCTCTCTCTCTCTCTCTCTCTCTCAAGTGTCATCACTCAAATAATCTGGAACTGAATTTATCTATAAGATTTTTAATTATTGCAGGATAATCATGCTTGTTCTCTCTCTCCCTCTATCACACACACACACACACAATTTTAATCAGATAAGTGCCAGGATATATATTTATGCATGTATATATCATGTTTATTTAAAGTAATAGATTAAAGACAGAATCTTCAACCCCAGGGGAAGAAAAGTATTTTCAATGATAGTATGCATACTTTACACAAAATATATGTGTTCTATCAGGCAGCGCAGGTACGTCGGCATATATATAGTATATATATATATATATATATATATATATATATATATATATATAATATATATATATATATATATATATATATATATTATATATATATAATATAGATATATATATTTATATATATTTATATATATATATATATATATATATATAATATATATATATAATATATATAGGGGTACTACAATTTAAGAGGTTTACAAAGGATTAAGTTCAACTGTACAGAAGCAGGGACAAGACAATTAGAAGATTATACGGGGCTTAAAAGATTTTGTGAAAGGACATCTTTTGATCTTCAATTACTGAACTGCCGGTCCAATTTATCCCGTGTGAGTTTCCACTTAAATGATTGAATATTGCATTGCATGTTTGCCCAGTTTTGACAGAATATCAATGCTGTTTAATTCTTACTTCTAAATCCTTGCTAGACTGGCTGATATAAAAAGAGGTGCAACCCAAACATGGAATTTTATTTTATTTGTTGTTGCTTTCC
>NC_061107.1:123291375-123296375 GCF_015104395.2 Macrobrachium nipponense
ATATATATATATATATATATATATATATATAATATACCAAATATATATTACATTATAATATATATATATATATATATATAGATATATAAATATATATTATATATTATATAATATAAATTATATATATATATATATATATATATATATATATATATATATATATATAGCCTATATAGTATATATTATTTATATATAATATAGTATATCTATATATAAATATATATATATATTTTATATAATATATATATAATATATATATATCTGTATGTATGTATGTATGATGTAGGTTATGCATATAACCATACAAACACAACACACACAATATATATATTATATATCTATATATATAAATAATATATATATATTATATATATATTATAATATACACACATTTATTACTATAATTATATATTATATCTATATATATTAATATAATATCATAATATATATATATTATTATAATATATTATATATAATATATATAATATATATATATCTAAATATATATATATATATATAGCTTTTTTATATTATATTATTTATTATATATAAGATATATATATATATATATATATATATATATATATATATATATTATATCTATAATATATATATTATTATATGGTATATGTATGTATGCATACATAAACACACCACACACACACCACATTTATATTATATATATATATATATATCTATATATATAATATATATATGTATTATATTTATATATTAATTATTATATGTAATAAATGAATCAAGAAAGTTTGGAACGTGATAAATTCATAAATAAAGGTATAAGCCACGAAGGAAAAATAAACAACGGAGTTGCTGCAAGATCTTTCTTGCAGAAACTCCGTTGTTTATTTTTCCTTCGTGGCTTATACCTTTATTTATACATATATGTACATATATATACATATGTATTTTTTACCAGAATACTTTAGTTAATTATACATGCATGAAGTTTGGTACACATTTTCCCTATAAGCCACTTTTTGACATTCACTGGGTGTGGGTGTCTACTGAAAATTCAAAAAATGGCTGCCGCTTTCCAAGATGGCCATTAGTCAAGGTTTTAACATAGGACTCATTAGCCACTGCTCATGTTTTATGTTTTTTGTTTTGGTTACACATATTTTAAGCAGTAATCAAGCAAAATTAAAATGTATTTCTGTTAAAGATTTCATATAGCATACATAAAGAAATATGGTATCCAATATGGCAGCCAAAAACCTTAAATTATCACGTCTCAGGATTCAGTAAGCATGGGAAAATGTGTTCCTGTTCAGTATGATAGTTTGCAAGCCTATAAATAATTTAGATTAAGTGGTGGTTTTATCTTTAGTTTATTCTAAATGAGTGAATGTCAGTGCACAACCAGGTCACATTAGTGACTTCGCTTATGTGTAACTCAACATGGAGTTCAGTGCTGGCTAATCTTGACCTACTTAAGCTGTACCAAGCTTTGCTTTGGAAGAGTTTAGTAGTGTAGTGTCTCAAATGCTGTCTAATAACCCCATATCAAATCTGGTAGAAAGTATAGATATAGTTGATAGATCTAGTTAGACAGCTGCACCTGAATTGACAAGAGTTTGCCAGCACGGGAGACCCGAGCCAAGGATAAGTGGAGCTCTACATGGCTTGCTCATATATTTACCTGGATGGTGTACAGATCACACGGGATTTAAATGGCACTGGAGGAATGATTGGACTAGTTGTAGGGTGACCGAACCTAGTTGTATTCCATACATCAATATGCAGATAAGATGAAGATTGTAAAAGGATAGCACCTCAGTCTTAGTCAAGACCTCATAATGCCAAATGTAAATTCAGTCACAGGCAAAAGGTAGACCGACTGAAACAAATGTTGTCTTTGCTAGGAAAACCAGAAAAATGAAGGTCTAATGTCACCCTTGGCCTCTGGATGAAGGCAGTGGCATAGAGGCAACACTGCGACAAAACATGGCAAAATACAACAAGAGCTGTAGGGTCATGTTTAATAGTGCAAAACATGATCATACAAGAAAGTGAAAGTCTACAGTTGAAAGTAACGAACCTCAGGAAAAACATGCTAAACAGCATCAAATGTGTCATGGCAATGAAGCATTTATTTTTTGTGAAAATGTGACACTTGTATTAACCTTCGACAAGTAACGACCACGAAACTCAACAGGAGACTACATGAGTATGCTTACACACTTAATGATGGCAGATTGTTAGTAAAACTAGGTGCCGGCGATGTAGTGGCAAAAGATCTGAAATACCATCTTGTATGTCTCACTGGCCTCCACAATAGGGAAAGGTCCCATCATAGAAATCTTGGGAAAGAACAATGCCACAGTGAAGAACCAGATGTATATCCACTGATTCTATCAGAGATGATTAATTATATCAATGAAACCAGCTTGAATTCAGATGGTCCTGCCATACTTCCTCACCCACTGTAAATAAAACAAGATTAAAGGACAAATTGTTAATAGAAATCCCTGAATTAGAAGCTGACAAGAAAGAAAGAAGTTTGCTACTTGCCTTGCAGAAAGATGTAGCTTTTGCCCTATCTCGGGCATCTGACAGCTCAGATACACTTGTGATTGCTGAAGCAGCAAAGATACTGAGGAAGCATATTCTGGTTTATCAGTCCAGGTTTGACGGCACCTTTGGTGAAGGATACATTATTGATGCCATGCCTCAAAGTCTGCTCCAGTTCACTTGTATGTTCGAACATGGAGCAAACATAAAGTTACAGCTAAGGTTTAGCTCATCAAAGTCAGACCTATATATTACTCAGCTCCTGCAGCATAACTGCTTCTCAAAACAGAAGGATGTGTACAACAGCACTCAAAGGATAGGGAAACTCCTTTTCCAGTGTTTATGATCATGGCAAGAACATTTCCTATGACAGGGTATTGGAGATATCAGCTCGAATGGGAGATGCCACTGTGACCAAGTATGTGGAGGAGGGTGTAGTTTGTCCACCTATCTTGTGAATGGGGTCAGGCAATTCTACGCTAGCCAGAAGCACAGAGTCCAGCTGACTTGGGTTGGGAAAAAATTGGCAAAGACTGGAAAGTCTTCTTGACAGCCAACTCCCCCATTGCAAAGAGTTGTGAATAGCTTACAAAATGTGGCTGCAAGTCTAGTTCCCGTAGCAGGTGCAAATGCTACAGGCTTGGACTTACATGCACAGCTTTGTGTAGCAGCAAAAGTGATGTGTAATCATAATGTGATCTGTAACTATAATGTTGCAAATGATGCTTCAAATACATCTAAATGAGAATTTCGTCACAATAAAGGGTGATGCCATACACCTTTAAAATCTTGCATTCTTTCAGGCTTAGAAAAGACAGTGAGGCAGTGTTCAAACATATAATACTTTACTATCACACTCCATTATAGTCTTGTACTTGTATATTTTTCAATAGCATTATGGGGTCCATTTGCAAGCTGTATTATTGATAATAACCCAGAGCAATGATGCTAGAAACAGATTCTCTGGCCTCATATATGTAGGCATAGATAAAGATTTCATGTCTATCTTTCTTATTTGTAGAGTTATAAAGTAAAATGTTTTATGGCGGACATTTTGCACGCCATCTTTATCACAATGGTAGATATAGTAGTAGGAGCTCTGGTGATATCTTCAATCAACTCTTCTACCCAGGAAGGCATTATCTGAATAATGATAGATTTATCTATTTCAACAATGAATTATTCAGTGTCAGAAATCGAAACAACTAGCAGTGGCGGTCATATTGAAATTTTGCAAGGACATCCAGATTTTTCCAAAGATGGGTCGAAATTACCACTGATACCATTTACTTATCTGCTGCACTATCAGTCCTGAACGTTATCAGCCGGTTTTGGAGGAAGAGAAACCTCATCATCAGAATACGTTCTCCAGACAGAACTTCATTTCAGGATTATTATCTGGAAACTATTGGTGCCTCTAATCCATAGTAGCAATGACAATTCCTTCTTTTCATCGGATGTGTTCAGACGAAAGCTTTGGATGAACTTGAGATTTCCCCGTTCGCTCGTTAACAAGAAGTCTATATTTGAAAAACTCCACGAATTCAAACGATGAATATCGAAAGGATGTCTATTTCTAGATTGTACCGACTGATTTTTAACAACAGCAATTTTTTTTAGCCACCTCCCCTCCCCCATAGTCTCGTAAACACTAGAGTTCTATCTGTCGGTCAACCGCCAATCTTCTCTCTGTTTTTTTCTACTTCCATTACTTTTTCTTGATTTCTATTTCTTGATCAAACGCTTATAATAATAGCATAATGTTCGCTATTCTTACTTTTGAGCTATCAGTAGCTGCGAAACGTTAGGAGCTTGACAAGAGCTTTCATAAAGGCTTAAAACCACCCCATAATAAGCAAGTGTTTCCACTAACCTAATGAAAAATTGTGTCAGACTTACCTTTATAGGCGAAATCTTAACAAGAACTTCAACAACAATGTTGTGTCTTCAAGGAAAGCTGGCTAGATTGTGTCTATAGCTGTTGTTTATTTGTATAGGCAGTCTTATTCGTCCTCTTTTTTATGTGCAATGTAAAGTTTAGGGTTTTCGGAGCAATGAAGCCACATCTGTCTTTAATTACTCAATGCATATCACTTACTTAAATCATATCAAGAATTCAGTTATTATACAGCTTTTCCCGTATTGAATGCTATTGTTTTCTCATTTTTGAGCGTAAGTCTTTAGATCATGAGAACAATAATTAGATTTTCAGAAAAGCGAAAAGCAAAAAAATTTAATAAATTTAAAATGTTTACATTTTGCTGAATAGAATTTAGACTAGTATGTGATGAATATCATACATATCATACCAATAAAAAAAAACACATTATTTGATATGCGTACTATATTTCGTACAGAGCTTACGGAATTTTATATACATACAAACATACATTTATATATATATATATATATATATATATATATATATATATATTATATATATATATATATATATATATATATAAATG
>NC_061107.1:123301375-123308875 GCF_015104395.2 Macrobrachium nipponense
AAGGTCTACACAAGTTCTCATTAATAATAACTTTTCAAACCGTATGGTCGAACGCCAAACGAGGGACTCCATAAATAAATGGCACCAAGAAAGAACGCCGTAACTAACGACCAAAGTGGAGCTATAAAAATATTTTATAAAAATCATATGCACCACAAATATTTGGAAGATGAAAAGGCTATAAGGAAAATAATCAGTGAAAAATGTCTCCACTACAGAAACTGATAAAATTAGCCTCATAATTTACAAAAGCATGAAAAACCAGCCAGCTGTTTTAGAAACAAAAAAACCGGCGCCCCCCGAACCCCAGAAACGTCTTTGAAGAGAGGAGTGTCATCTACGAATTCACATGCTCGGTGGATGGATGCCACCATTCTTATATCGGGATGACCACTACCAGACTCTCCAAGCGTCTCTCGTGTCATCTTCAAGAAGGGGCCATTTTCATTCACTATAGGGAAAACACAACAGGAGACCAGAAAGAGCTGAGCTTATAAAGAACATAGAAATTATTGACCATGCACCGGACCGAAAACGCCTACGTTATCTTGAAGCTTTACATATATTAGAGAAAAAACCGACTATCAACACGGTAAAAGAAACAGAGTTTCTCCCCACCATCATAAGAAGAAATGGCGCAAGAAACCAACCGACTACGTAATCATCCACGAGAGAGAGGAGATCGAGGGGGGAGAGCAGAGAGAGAGAGAGAGAGAGATCGAGGGGGGAGAGACAGAGAGAGAGAGAGAGAGAAAAAAGAGAAAGAGAGAGAGAGGAGCAAACAGAGAGAGAAAGAGAGAGAAAGAGAGAGAGAGGAGCAGGCAGAGAGAGAAAGAGAGAGCGTAGAGAAGGAGCGAAGCGACGACGAGAAGAGAGAGAGAGAGAGGAACTTGCAAAGAAAGAAAGAGAGAGAGCAAGAGAGAGAAAGAGCGGAAGAAGTAGAGAGAGAAAGCGGGAGAGAACGAGCGGAAGATATATCAATTGTACAGCCTGCCGCCCAAGAGGTGGGTACCCCAAACAACACCCAACCGACGCTAATAACCCCGTCCAAACTACGCAGGTCAGAACGCCTCAGGGGGAGATTTCGTTCCATCCAACGACCAATTAAAATCCGTTCCCACCGACCGCCCACCGATTGTACACGACCTTGCATGCTATAAATACTTGTAAACTGTATCTTAATTCACTGTACTGTAAACTCTCATAGATGACTGCCTGTGCGCTGTCGACACGTTAGAGGAATAAACCTAAGACAAATGAAAATCTTACATGTCCTTAGGAAACTTAATACACCAGCTACATGCTGACGAGAAAAAGATAATAAGAAGAATTGAGAAGATTCTATATAAATTAAATGCCGTTGAAACAGCTATTGTATTCAATGCTACTGCCCTCAGAGAAGGCCTCCTTCCTTATTATTATTATTATTATTATTATTATTATTATTATATTATTATTATTATTATTATTATTATTATTATTATTATTATTATTATTATTATTTTTTTTTTTTTTTTTTTTTTTTTTTTTTGCTCTATCACAGTCCTCCAATTCGACTGGGTGGTATTTATAGTGTGGGGTTCCGGGTTGCATCCTGCCTCCTTAGGAGTCCATCACTCTTCTTACTATGTGTGCCGTTTCTAGGATCACACTCTTCTGCATGAGTCCGGAGCTACTTCAGCCTCTAGTTTTTCTAGATTCCTTTTCAGGGAGTCTTGGGATCTTGCCTAGTGGATCCTATGATTATGGGTACGATTTCCACTGGCATATCCCATATCCTTCTTATTTCTATTTTCAGATCTTGATACTTATTCCAATTTTCTTTTTCCCACTTCTTTCTCTTCAACTCTGGTGTCCCATGGTATTGTGCGACATCAATGAGTGATACTTTCTTCTTGACTTTGTCAAATCAACGTCACGTCTGTCTGTTTGCACGTATCACCCTATCCGTTCTGATACCATAGTCCCAGAAGATCTTTGCCTGATCGTTTTCTATCCACTCCTTCAGGTTGGTGCTCGTACCACTTATTACTGCAAGGTAGCTGATGTTTCTTGCACAGGCTACAGTGGAGGGCTTTTGCTACTGAATCATGCCTCTTTTTGTACTGGTTCTGTGCAAGTGCCGGGCATTCACTTGCTATGTGGTTTATGGTTTCACTTTTCGTATTGCACTTCCTGCATATGGGAGAGATGTTATTTCCGTTTATCGTACTTTGAACATATCTGGTTCTTAGGGCCCTGATCTTGTGCCGCCTGTTATCATTCCTTCAGTTTGTCCTTCTTTAGCTTCTCCCCTCTGTAGCCATTGCCAACTGTCATCACTGGCTAGTTCTTTAGTCTGTCTCATGTATTGTCCGTGCATTGGTTTGTTGTGCCAGTCCTCTGTTCTTTCTGTCTTTCTCCTGTCTCTGTATATTTCTGGGTCTTCGTCTGCTTTTATTAGTCCTTCTTCCCATGCACTCTTTAGCCACTCGTCTTCACTGGTTTTCAGATTATTTGCCCCAGTGCTCTGTTTTCAATGTTGACGCAGTCCTCTATACTTAGTAGTCCTCTCCCTCCTTCCTTTCGTGTTATGTATAGTCTGTCCGTATTTGCTCTTGGGTGTAGTGCTTTGTGTATTATTATTATTATTATTATTATTATTATTATTATTATTATTATTATTATTATTATTATTATTATTATTATTTATTTGAAAAAAAATCAGAGTTTCCGTTTTGTAATGGTTTGGAACTGAAGCCAAAACATCCTAAGTATAATGGCTTTTCATTCATTTTTGTGACACATTCAAGCGCTAACATAATCCCAGTGAAATATTTTATCTTAATCAAAATTAGTTATTACTTTTTTTAACTGCCTCTTGACTTTGCAATTATTAAGAAACAGCCAGAACACGCGAACCTTGTAAACTACTCATTCCACGGTCTTGAAAAAAATACTCCAATAACCTTTATACCAACACGAATGTTGATGTTCATCTCTCTGCTTGAAATGTATAAGCTGTGTCCATTCAACAAAGCATCCCGAATTATATCATTTTTGCACTTTTATTCCCACACGTATATAAGATATCTTTAAACAGCCCCATACCCTCAGACATTTGTATATAATCTAGATTCTAGTTGTTGTCAAGGTCTCTTGGTGGATAGAAAAGCTTTCATGTTTGTAACTCGAGCTCTAAGATAAATAATAATGTTAGATATAAATATAGGGGATTTATGCTTTATAATCATAGCTATAAGACAACATTTTGATAAAACTACAAGTTTTACTTTTCCATCCAGTATTACGAACGATTATGCCATGCAATCAAGAATTTACTAGATTCATAGTAGACTTACTTTTATAATTTAACGAAAACTCTCTCCATCGTCACCTATTATTATTATTGTTGTTCTTGTTGTTGTTGTTGTTGTTGTTTTTAGGTCCACAATAATATACTGATGGTAGCAGTGGTAAAATTTCATAAAACTATGCAAAAGCGTTTGGACCCTACCCTCGGTTCATCTTCAGTCGAAAGAACAATTTAACATAAAATGTATCAAAGACGTCAAGAATGGCTGCCACCCGGCAGTCAGATCTTCAACATAAAGGTGATGAAGAAAGTGGCCAATGTCCCAAGTAGGTCATTTCCCCTCCTTTGTTGTTATATCTGGCTGCTATCTTGCTCGATCGTCGTTAGGGCTGACTTGATGTTGCAAGTAAAACCTCATCAGAAGGAGTCGAGGGGGTAATGGGTCGACTCCCTCATGCTATCCGGTGCCTGTGGAGGGGGAGTAGAGGTAAAGGCAGCATCAGGCGAGGGAAAAACAGAGCTGTCCTAAAATTAAAGTCTCTAACAAACGACCTGAATCTGTACATAAAAATTGACGATTGGGTCCTCGTTAACTAACGACTTGTTACCCTTGAAGGATTCTCCCAAGTTGATGGCGGCCCTTCAACTAAGCGTCTGGTGTTTACATTGCGGCTTTTAAAAATAATATTAGCTGTATTCCACTCGCGTCTGTGATCATTGTTAAATGCGCGTGTCACTATTGCGCTGCTTTGTGAATGCAATGCAAAAGCTCGTTTATGTTCCCCTAAACGCGTAGTCAGACCTCTTCCAGTTCATCATATTTGCAAGATAATTCATAGATGCCTGGAACAATGGGAGTTTCATCGTTGTTGTCATTTCTTACTATGTTATGTCTTAACGTATTATTATACCTAAATACATTTTTAGTGCCCTTCTGACTAATATAGAGACTGCAATAGCCAAATGTTCAAATTCTCAGTATATCGTAAATCAACCAATTCGGAGAGTTACATCCACTTTTATTCCTTTCATTCAAACGAAATTAAAAGCAATGTCGTTATGAATTTTGTCCTACGAGCTTTTAGGATATGTGACCACGAATATCCCTCCCATTTGATTGAGAAGCCCATTTCGCGAGCCAGGAGGTCTTTCCATCTATCCATTGATAACAAGGGAGAAAATTCAAATAGATATGTATCATTACCATTCAGCCCTATCGTAAAGAATATTCGTGGTTATGTAAACAATAGTCAGAAGGACACTGAAATTGTTTAAATATGATACGTTCAGACATAACCTAGTAAGAAATAAAAAAATAAAAAAAAAACCTTAGTTCCAGGCGTCTATGAATTACCTCGCAAAGATAGTAAAGGAAAATATTTTGGTGAAAGTGGAAGAGGTCTAACTACACGTTTAAGGGAAACTTGAACGAGCTTTTCATTGCATTCACAAAGCAGCGCAATAGTGACGCGCCTTTAACAATGATCACAGACCCGAGTGGAATACAGCCAATATTATTTCTAAAAGCCACAATGTAAACACCAGACGCTCAGTTGAAAGGGCCGCCATCAACATGAGAGAATCCTTCAAAGGTAACAAGTCGTTTGTTAATGAGGACCCAATCGTCAATTTTTACATACATATTCAGGTCGTTCGTTAGAGACTTTAATTTTAGGACAGCTCTGTTTTTCCCTGATGCTGCCTTTGACCTCCCCCAACGAACCCCCCCTCCCCCCCCCCCCACCCCCCCCCCCCCCCCCCCCCACCAGGGGCCGGATAGCATGATGGAGTCTTGACCCATTACCCCCTCGACTCCTCCTGATGAGGTTTTACTTGCAACATCAAGTCAGCCCTAACGACGATCGAACAAGATAGCAGCCATATATAACAACAAAGGAGGGGAAATGACCTAGTTGGGACATCGACCAATTTCTTCATCACCGTGTACGTTCGGAGATCAGACTGCCGGGTGCAGCCATTCTTGACGTCTTTGATACATTCTATGTTAAATTGTTCATTCGACTGAAGATGAATCCAGGGTACGATTCAAAAGCTTTTACATAGTTTTATAAAAAAAATTCCTACAGCTGCCATCAGTAGATTGTTGAGGACGTTAAAGAACATTCTTGTGCCCTTTTATAACAGATAAAAATGAAAAATAATGAGTATTTCACTGATCTCACTGCACAAAAAGAAAAAAAAATGACTACTATTACTGGTTTTTTTTTTCTTTGTTTTTTTCGAAGACTTAAATCAGGTTTCTTTTCTCTCTCGCCCGCAGCCTTCTCTTGTTCTTCCTCGTCCCCCTACTGCAAGTGTCAGGACATCAGCATCGATTGTCAGAACTTCGGAATGATGTCTCTCCCTTCGGACATAGAACGGCAAATCTCCCGATTGTAAGACGTGATTTTGTTCGTCGTTTTTAAATGAGTGTCTCATTGTGATACATTTCGTCTTAACAGCGTTGCTTTGGGTCTCTCTTTATTGTGTAAATAGAGACTTTCAACGACAAGAGTGCGTTCACAAGATAAGACTGAATTACAAATAGGGATGTGGGACAGAGAAAGAGTGGAGTGAGAGATTTCACTAATTCATTTATAGGTTCAGATCCTCACCACAAAGAGAGAGAGAGAGAGAGAGAGAGAGAGAGAGAGAGAGAGAGAGAGAGAGAGAGAGAGAGAACTTAAAGCAAACTTCTTTTCGGCAGTGGAATTGAATCCATAAATGGTTAAAATGAGTACAGTTTTAAGTAAGTGCTACTTCGATAAGAAACTGACACATTAGTCATAGTGAATGATAAAAGAAATAACAGATACGCAGCAGTGATTCAGGAAAGAAAGCATAGATAAAGTTTAAAAGGCATGGAGGACGAAATGAAATGTGAAATGGACAATCAGAAGTAGCTTGATTCAGGAAAAAACATACTTTAGTGGCGGGTATACACCCACATACACACATACACACGCACACACACATATATATGTATATATATATATTATAGATATATATATAGATATGATATATTATATATATATACATGATATAGCGATATATACACACACATATATAGATATATATATATATATATATAGAATATATATATATATATATATATATATAGATATATATATATATTTATATATATATATATATATATAATATATATATATATATATATATAGTATGTATGTATATATATATAGATATATATATATATATATATATAGATATGTATATATACATATATATATATATATATATATGATATATATGTATATATGTATATATATATAAATATATATATATATATATATGATAGATATATATATATATATATATATATATATATATATATATATACATACATATATATATATATATATATATATATAGATATATATATATATATATATAAATATATATATATATGTATATATATATATATATGTATATATATATATATATATATATATATATATATATATATATATATATATATATATATGATTTAAATTACCTTGAACCTAGATTTTACCCAACTTTATCTTTGCAATTTCTCCGGCAACATTTTTTTATGTAAATATTTGCACAGTCAAATATTCCCATTACTTTACCCAAAGAAAGGTATGATCAAGATACTGAATGGTAGTGCAATTTCCCAAATGTGCATTTTTCCAATAATGATTTCCTTTAAAATATAAACTGTTGTGTTACCTGGCTCCCTGGATGTAGCTAACCGAAGTATCTTCTATACTATACATTCTCCAAACCATCAACATGTGTACCATCATTTACACCAATAACTTTTCTTTTCCATGTAAGCCGCATATTGCTTTTTTCTTTTACGCTTCAACTTCTGATAAATTTTTCATATCAAGTACTGACACATTCCGCATCGCATATATCAAAGCCCTTCATTATACCTACCTATTATGAGTAAAGTTAAGCCCACAATTGTTACAGTGTCTCTATCACATTAACCTTTATAGAGTAGAACAATTGCTCCTCGTAACCCATTGCTCTGGAACCTTGGTCTCTTTCCAAAAATCTTAGTAATCTCGAAGTCGTCATCATAATCTCATCAGTCACCGGTACAGTAATTCTCACGTTATACGATATATATATATAATATATATATATACTATATATATATATATATATATATATATATATATATATATATATAATATTGGTAGCTCAGTGGT
>NC_061107.1:123316375-123318875 GCF_015104395.2 Macrobrachium nipponense
AACGTGTTGACAGATTAGGAAAGCAAACAGAGATCTTGGAGTTCCTCTAATCTCAAGGCGCTGACATAATAGGGAAACAATCCTAGTTTCGAATGAACAGAGCAAATCTCTCTCTTTTTCTACTATGTTATATATTCTTTTACAATATGAAGTGCAGAAATCTGAACACACATTTTAAACATCCTATCTCTAAGCTATCTAGGAATCTGAAAAAATGTTGCCAAAATCTTATACACAATATTTTATACAGTCAAAGAGGGGATATATGCATTTTTACAGTAGCAATATAATAATAATAATAATAATGATTATATAATATATTATAATAATAATAATAATAATCATAATATATATATATATATATATATATATATATATATATATATATATTAATATATATATATATATATATATATGTATATATATAAAGAGAGAGAGAGAGAGAGAGAGAGAGAGAGAGAGAGAGACTAGTTGCTACCATATGATAATGGCGTGAAGTGTGGAATTAGATTTCCCACCCGTAAGTTGTCCCGTAGACCAGAAGAGGCCATCGCAAGTGTTAAGGCTTGGGTTCTTGCCTTTCGATTTAAAAGCTTGTCAGCAGAAGATTCTCAACTTATGAAGCCTTCCCCTTGTTAGATGAAAATCTACTTAGTTTCCAAATGTACAGTCTTTTTATTGGTTCATGATCAATATTATTTATCAACACGTCTTTACTATTTTTAGGATCGTCCCCGTAGCTATGTATAAATTTCACTCTGAATCCCAATAACCTCATCCAGGTTCTTTCTTTCAATTGTTATTTTGTCATTAGACATTGTTTGTTCGTTGTGGCTCATAACATTAAAAAGAAATCAAACAAAGGTGCGTTAATCATTTCTGTTCTTGTCCCATCAAATTTTATTTCGCATGTTTGAGAAACAAATTGTTAACGCTAAGATTTGCTTCCCCGTCTTTCCCCAGAGACTTGAGTAACAACAGCATCACATATCTCCCGAAAGGTATCTTTTTACACCTGAATCGACTTCGAATTCTCGACCTCCGCCATAACTTCTTGACCCACTTAGAGAACTCGACGTTTCTTGGATTGGTAAATCTCAGGACTTTGTAAGTAACTGCGTTCTTTTGATTTAAGTTTAGAATTGGGTTCTGAAAATTTTATTGTTTGGTAATTCATCGTCTTATTTTTTTCCATTTCACGTTGCTTCATTTTTCAAAGAGTCGATTTGCTTAGCCTATGCACTCAACGTAATTAAAAACTGTGGACTCTTAACAAAAGACACTAAGGTAATATATTGTACCAGAACTCAGTCGATCAGGTAATTCTATCCTTAAAATGCTAAATTTATCCCCGTGAGGTAGAACAAGACTTAAAAAATTTTATTGACTCCGTTGTGTTATGTGCATCATCCATTTTTTATCTGTTCTTTCGACGAAGAGTCATTTTATATCCATCTTTTGCAGACTAAGAGGTCACATCTATAGATGATTGTTTTAAGAAAAACAAAAGCTAGGGAATATTTTCTTAATACATAACATGTAAATGATAATGGAACGTAAATAAAAATATAATGCATACTTAAGATTACTGACATGTATTTCATTTATATACTCTACAGACTTGATTACTTTCTTTCGAGTAGAAAATATTTGTTTCTCTCTCTGTCTCTGTCTCTGTCTCTGTCTCTGTCTCTCTCTCTCTCTCTCTGTTGGTAAGATATATATATATATATATATATATATATATATATTATATATATATATATCATATAATATATATATATACTAGCGGGTACATGTATATATAGTATATATATATATATATATATATATATATATATATATATATATATATATCTATATATATATATATATATATATATATATATATATATATATATATATATATATATATATTATATACATATATATATATATATATAAGATATATAGATATAATATGTATCTATATACATAATATATATACATATATATATTATGCATATATATATATATATATATATATATATATATAGATATATATATATATATATATATATATTTATATATATATATGATATAGATAGATAGATAGATAGATATAATAGATAGATTAGATAGATAGATAGATAGATAGATATAATTCTTAAAGTCAATGACAATTGATATTTATAAGTTTGTCTCAAACAAGTTAGTCTTTGTTATAATACGTTTTTCCATAACAATGGCCTGGTATTTATTTTCAATTGCCTTTAAGCACTTGTTTTATTGTATTGCACAATTTTCAACGGTTTTTGTATCAGGCAAAATGTCATCACTGATTTATCCTTCAAATCGACTATATACACAATATTTTAAATACAGGTTTTGAAGTGCAATGGAATGAACAGAAAATCCCATTTCTTTCGAAAACAGATAATTCGGTCCACAAAAATCTTATACGGTTGTTTTGTTACGAGGCCCAAAAGAATCCTCCTCCAAAACAACTGTAATTGGTTTC
>NC_061107.1:123321375-123323875 GCF_015104395.2 Macrobrachium nipponense
ATTTATGCATTGATCCGCTCATCTCTCTCTCTCTCTCTCTCTCTCTCTCTCTCTCTCTCTCTCTCTGTGTGTGTGTGTGTGTGTTAGTGGTACCCCACTGTAAAAAGTTATTAGAGTGAGAGATATCTGCATGTATGGTGGAGTAGTAGAATGATAGACACTATGATTGATAGTAAATCGACTGTTATACTTGTTTGGTTACCTTCTTCGCAATCCTCATTTGGACGCAGGGCATCAGCCATATAGTATTTGTATTAGGAAGGTGAAGAAGAGATGAACACCTCGGAACATAACTGTCGGCATGGTTGCAGAAATGCGTTTAAACGTCACGAATTTTCAAATTATTTTTAATAAAGAGAAAGCCGCCAATTGCCTACAGATTGGTTTGAATAGATAACCAGTTATAGTTACCCTGTGTGTTACAAATAAAAATTAAGCCTTTACGCCGGACATTCATTAGAGTTAAAGCCTTGATTATACTGATGGATATATTTTCAAGTCATGAATGTTTATTTTATGAACGGATCAATGTATAAATAAATCAGTCAACTGGCAGGTAACAACCGAGTGGATCATTAGAAATATACAGCAATGTGAATTATTAGAGATAGGTAGAAAAAAACCATACAGAATAAGTTTAAACTGAAGCAACTTTCAGAGAGAGAGAGAGAGAGAGAGAGAGAGAGAGAGAGAGAGAGAGAGAGAGAGAGAGAAAGGGCAGGAGAGGTAAGAAAAAAGGAGGAGGGGATGGATGTAGGGGGAGAGGGTAGGCGGAGCTTTTTTATACTGTTGTGTTCGTATCCATTTCTGGGTAATCGAGTTTTTGTCTCTTAGTACAGGAACAAGTCTCTTTATTCTTTACAATTAGTAATTTATGATACTCTTATAAATTACGGCACTAGGTGTAATACACTATAGCGAAGCCTCGTACTGATACGAGTGTTCCTTACAGAGTTATTGCCAAAAAACGTGTTTGCACTGTCTATGAAACCCATAAAAGTCACAAATTATATAAAACGTGATGCTATGTATAAATGCACGAGAACTGCCGAGATCTTTCGGTCTTAACGACCCTTTACTTAAGGCAAAGCTAATTAGAACACAGTACAGGATTTTAGAGCGGTGTAGTCAAACACACTGGTTAAAGGCATTTAACTAAAAAAACAATACACTTTGTATTGGTAACATGAAATTTACAAAAGTGTTCAGACAATGAGTGAGTGTAGGACTATTAAATTAGTAGTTAAATAATTTATTTTAGTCCCTCATAAAAAATTCACAAATATATGGATCCAAATGGTACAATCCCAGACTAAGATTTAAAACTGTTTATTAAAGATATGTGTAATTGCTGATTCCAATAAATTTCTTGAAAAATAATCATTAGACCTATCATTTACAGAGCTATCGCCCTAATTTATACAATGAGATTTTTTGCTCAGATGGATAAATAGTGCATTTTAAGTCTGGGCTGTTCTAACTGAATATATATGCTGCTTAATTTTTATGTCGGGCAATCAAGCAAAGATTTAGATGTGTGAATTAAGCAGCATATGTATTCAGTTAAAACAGACCATACTTCAAATGCACTATATTTTATTCATCTGAGCAAAATCTCTCATTGTATAAATTATGGTGATAAGTCTGTAATTGCTAGGTCTAATGACTATGTTTCAAGAAATTTACTGGAATCAGCAATTATACAAATCACTAATAAAAGAACCTAAATCATAGTCTGGGATTGTACCATTTGGACGCATATTTATTTGTAAAATGTATATGAAGGACCTTAAAAATGAATTAACTACTAATCCATTAGTCCTACATGTTTTGTTATTATTTTTTTTCACTCTCTCTCATGCTCACTATATTTATATCGTTTGTTCATTTCTCACTCATTGTCTGAATACTTTTGTAAATTTCATGTTACTAATACAAAGTATATTGTATTTCTAATTAAATTGCCTTTGACCAGTGTGTATGACTACACCCCTCTTAAATCCTTAATCTGGCCTTCGGGATTTTACTAAATTTGTACTGTCCGGTCGTATATGCCTCTTTGTTTTCAAAATGACTGATCAGGAACAAAGATAAACACAGTATGAGTAAGTATATACAAATGGACATTACAGGATTAACAAAAGGTCCAATTCACTTTAAAGAAACGAAAAAGCACCCATGGGCTACGTTAAAGAATTTAAAAGTAGCCACACGTGGTCACAGGTAATTTAGTCAGAAAAAAGTACATTTTGGAAACAAAGAGGCATATACGACCGGACAGTACAAATATAGTAAAATCCCGAAGGGCAGATTAAGGATTTAAGAGGGGTGTAGTCATACACACCGGTCAAAGGCAATTTAATTAGAAAAACAATAAACTTTGTATTAGTTACATGAAATTTACAAAAGTGTTCACACAATGAGTGAGAAATGAACATACAATATAAATATAGTGAGCATGAGAGAGCGAGTGAAAAAAATAATAATTAAAAACATGTAG
>NC_061107.1:123326375-123343875 GCF_015104395.2 Macrobrachium nipponense
AGTTTATAGTCCCATTCTCCTTGCATGACATAACTATTTCAAAACGCTCTGATTTAGCACTTCATCTTCGGTAATAAATCTTATTCCAAATATATTACACAAACAGTTTGTGTCAGCAGTTTCTACGTATTTCAGTTTATATGAAATATCCCGACATCATTTCCATTAAAGAAATCAAATTAGACCATGACCGTTACCGCCATGCTTCCCAGTCTGAACTTGCTTTGACGCACATCTTTTGTAGGTTTTAAGGGCAAAGCCATTTCACAGTGGAACAATGTCCTAGAGATCAAACATATATAATTTGGGCCAAACCTTCCTCTTCACTCAAGACTAAGACTAAAGGGAAGCGGAAAGTGGTTGCTGGTGACTGAAAAGGTAGACCTAACCTTACAGACCTTACATCTTGTTCGGGTTGCCCCAGGTCCCTCAGTGTGAGGCACCTCTAATGTCTACCAGAGAGTTGCTAGTACATCTTCCGGTATATTTTGCATCTTCCAATCTTGGATGGTCTGGGATGCAGTTTAGATATTGTTTTGTCGAGCTTATTCTTAAACACATCTACGCTCACTCCTGATATATTCCTCAGATGAGCTGGCAACGCATTGAATAGACGCTGCATTATTCGATGCTGGTGCGTAGTGGATTAATGTCCTGTGTGCTTTCCTTATTTTTCCTGGTATAGTTTTGGGCACTATTAATCTACCTCTGCTTGCTCTTTCTGATATTTTTAGTTCCATGATATTTTCTGCTATTCCTTCTATCTGTTTCCATGCCTGAATTATCATGTAGCGTTCTCTCTCCATTTCTAGACTATATAATTTTAAGAATTGTAGTCTTTCCCAGTAGTCTAGGTCCTTAACTTCTTCTATTCTAGCTGTAAAGGACCTTTGTACACTCTCTATTTGTGCAATATCCTTTTGATAGTGTGGGTACCATATCATATTGCAATATTCAAGTGGACTACGAACATATGTTTTATAAAGCATAATCAATGTGTTTTCAGCTTTTCTTGTTTTGAAGTGCCCGGTAACAACATTCCCATTTTTGCTTTACATTTTGCCAACAGAGTTGCTATTTGATTCATTGCATAAACATGTTCCTATTCATCATCACACCAAGGTCTTTAACTGCTTCCCTTATTTGTGATGGTCTCATTATTAGGTCCCTTATATGCATATAGCTTTCTTTCTCTGTCTCCATAATTTATTGATTCAAATTTATCAGAGTTAAATACCATCCTATTTACCTCTGGCCCAATCAATATACTTTGTTAAGGTCTCTTTGTGAGCGTTCCTATCTTCATCACAAGTAATTTCTCTACTTATTCTTGTGTCATCTGCGAAACTACTCACTACCGAATCCTAACATTATTGTCTATGTCTTCAATCATAATAACAAACAGTATTGCAGCTAACACCGTACCTTGCGGCACACCGGATATTACCTTGCTTCATCCGATTTCTCGTCGTTTGCAATAACTATCTGTTTTCTTGTTGGTAAAAAATTCTTTTAACCATCTTCCTACTTTATCCACGATATTGTGTTTTCTAATTTTCTTCGCCAATATATTATGGTCTACTTTATCAAAAGCTTTTGCAAAGTCTAAATAAACCACATCTGTTTCATTTCCGCTTTTCATATTTTTGAATATGTTTCACGGTGGACTAACAGTTGGGTTTGTGTACTTTTTTCCGGGTACGAAACCATGTTGTCCTTTATTAAACAAATTATTTTTATTAAATGTTTCATAATATTTTTCTTCATTACCCTTTCATACACTTTCATAATATGTGATGTTAGACTCACAGGCCTATAATTACTTGCCTCTAGTCTTGATCCACTTTTGAAAGTAGGGGTAATATATGCTAATTTGTGCTCATCATATATCTTGCCTGTATCTACACTTTGTCTTAATAATATTGCAAGTGGCTTTGCGATAGAATGAAACTACTTTCTTTAACAAAATAGCAGGAATTCCAATCAGGCCCTGCAGCAGCTCCATTTTTAATTTCATTAATAGCCTGCACAATATCAGCTTCATAATATCTATGTCAGCTAAATATTCACTATTTTCATCCCTTACTTCTATATCATTATCTTCATTATCTATTCTAGGGGTGATTCTCTCTTATATCGTTCTGCCAGTATGTTGCAAATTTCCTTTTTTTCATTCGTTAATCTCCCTTCAATTCTCAGAGGGCCTATTTCTATTCTTCTTTTATTCATTTTCTTCGCATATGAGTATAATAGGGGTTTTGGGGTTTTTCTTGATATTTAATAGGGTTTTTCTTCCAAGTCCCGTTTTTCATTTTCTTTTGATTGTATAATCTTTTGTTCTGCATTTTCTATCTTACTTTTTAGTTCTATAACTTTCCATGCATTTTTTTCTTTTGCAAGACCTTTTTTCCACTTTCTGATTTTCTGGAACAAGATCCTTCTGTCTCTTGGTATGCATGAATGATGTTTACTTTTCTTCTTCGGTATATATTTTTCCACTATTATCTCCAATATTTTTATATAATATCTCCGTATTTACCCTTATGTCATCACTTACGAAAATGTTATCCCAATCTTTGTTTAATTCTTCATTAATTTCTGACCATTTTATATTTTTACTGTAGAAGTTGTATTTTCCATATCCTTCCCACTTTTTCATTTCTTGCTTATCTCTATTTTCACTTGCTTTTGGAATGAACTGTTAATTCTATGACATTATGGTCTGAAATACTCGCATTATAAACTATTATTTCTTTAACATAATTCATCTCGTTCACAAATACTAGGTCTAAAGTATTTTCCTTCTTGTTGGCAGGTGATTTATTTGTTGAATGTTGTATTCTAGTAGCATATCTAATAGCTTTTCAAATTGCCTCTTATCTTCTGCACTACTATTACTCTCTTTTTTATATGTATAAGTACAACCACAATCTCCTATTCGTTCTTTCCATTCTACGAAAGGAAAGTTGAAGTCACCAGATAGGAGAATAGTCCAGTCCTTGTGATTTCTACATATATCATCCAATTTTTCAATTATTAAGTCAAACTCTTTAGTATTAGGAGGTCTATATATTACTATGTCATCAATTTTTCAGATTCAAATTCTACCGCTATTAGTTCACATTCTGAGTTACTATATTTCTCATATATTTTTCCTTGTTTTTTGTCTTCCCATATATTGCGGTTCCCCCTTGATTCCTATTTTTTCTATCTGATCTATAAGTTTGGAACCCTTTTATTTGATCATCATTCCCAGTCTCTTGGGAATACCAGGTTTCACTTATATTCATTATATCTATTTTCTATGAGAGAGAGAGAGAGAGAAGAGAGAGAGAGAGAGAGAGAGAAGAGAGAGAGAGAGAGAGAGAGAGAGAGAGAGAGAGATCAAGAACAAGAAGGCCGTAGGACGAATGAAATCTATCAATTCATGAAATGGGCCTCAACTCAGGACTACCGTAATGAGAATTTAAATCCTTTTCATTGATCGTATTTCATTTATTGGCTATTGTGGGAATTAATACAGAAATTCTACCACCACCTTCTGTGTTTGTGCCTAAAACTTATACAGGCCATGAATGGTTTCATATTCTGATAACCTATCACCCCCATAACTTTACTTCGTGCATCTTTTTATTTTTACCTCACCTTTCGCTTACACTTTCAAGCTCTTCTGCTAGTCTCTGTGATCTTTATTCAATATGCCCAGTTAATTTTATGTCATTCGAAAACATAACCCATTAAGAAATCTCATTCATGGCTTTTTTTCTACTCCTACAACTTCACACCTAACCTTTGCTTTATTCGATTACTCGTGGCAGTAACTCTATTAGAATATGAAACAACTCAAGAAACATAACTCGCCTATTCTGGTCCTACTTTCGTACCAAATCAGACATTTCTACACACAAATCACTCACTCCATATATTCTTTATTAGTTACCAACAAATTACCTTCTACACCATAAATCCTCCACTTAAAATAAACCTCATATGCTTTATTTCAAGAAAGTATTTTTTATACAAGTCCACTTTTAATGTCAACATTTCATCTCAACCGCCATCACATTTTTAATTACCAGTTTCTCTTTCACAAGAATACTCTAGAACAACGGATGGTTTTAGTATAAAATTACTAAGTCTTTAGAACTGAAAATAATTTACTTACAAAATCTGCATAAAATATGGACCTGATGAAGACTTGAGACTCTCTTTACGGAGAAGTTCCGTCCTTAACTCTTCGATACCTGAGAAGTGAAAAGGCTTGTTATTGGATTTCTACTGTGTGAAATTAGAAAAGGAACTTTGATTAGAAACTTGAGTGGCTAACAGAAAATAGCTACTGAACAAAACACGCTTATCCTGAAGTTCTTGTTAAAATCTGACGAGGTATTTTAGAGGTTGGCAACGTCAGCCCTAAGGTGAAAGGAAATTAAAGTCTATGCTACATTTTTTACAAAATAATGCGACCAACCACAAATACACAAACGTCCAACCAGCTAGCGAATGAGTTTTAATATATTTAATTTTTTCTACAGGCACCTGATTGGAAATACCATCTACACATTGGATGGTTGGGCGCTGTATGGACTTTCGTCTTTATCTACGCTGTAAGATAATAAGTTAATGATTATAAGTTTGTTTGAGGTTTAACGTAATATTCTTAGACCATATTACAAAGAAGACTTTACCTTATATGATTTTTATTGGAAGTTTATTTGAAAGTTAATTCGATGAATTTTAATGTTTCAGGCAACAATATTTTTTTCCTCTGTTAACGATCAAGGAAACAAAATAATGAATTGATTGTTACGATTTTCTAAGCAAAGCTCACTGGAATATGCCTTAAATGGTAGGAGTAAAAAATAATGTTTTGATGAAGACGTGTTGAAGGCTTTACTTCTGAAGACAAAAATTATAGAGAAAAAAACTGTGAAGGGTTTTACCTCGAAATAGATACATTTTGGATCATAAAACCTACTAAAGTTACTGTTTTTCTAGTTTATCGTGAAAACCTTTTCTATATTTTTACTTTCCAGTGACCTGAGCCGTCAAAGGATGAGTAATATATCGAGGAAAGCCTTTATGGGTCTTCGAACGCTCGTCAGTTTGTAAGTAAAAGCTTTAAGATTTCTTCCTTAGCTGGTAGATTTCATTCCAATCTATTTTGAATATATGAGTGAATGCGCGCGCGCACGCGCGTGGGTGATTGTGTGTGTTAGCCTCAATGACATATAAATTTATCTATTTATTTCACAAGACTGTTGATTACACTTGTCTCTAAACTGACTTGAATCTGAAATGAACAAAGGAAGAAAGCCGAACTTGATTCAGCCAAACCAATTGGTCAACGATAAAGGATAAATAAGGCTATTTCATGCAACACAGGGCACTGGTTTCATTATTTTATTTTGAATTTGGAGTCAAAACTTTGTAAATTAAGAGGCCAGACACACACACACATACACACTCGCACACACACCAAACACACACACACACACACATATATTATATATATATATATATATATATATATATATATATATATATATATATATATATATATATATATATATATATATATATATATATATATATATTGCAATACAATTATAGTTTCCAATCGGTATTATTTCCTAGGTAGGGCGAATTGGATATTAACCGAAATTTGTACCCTAAAGTTTTGTTTGTGTGTACGCATATTATATATATATATATATATATATATATATATATATATATATATATATATATATATATATATATATATATATATATACATATATATATATATATATATATATATATATATATATATATATATAATGAGTGTGTGTATACGTTCAGGTACAAAATTTAATGTAAGAGGGTGCTAGGAAATATTTAATCATACATTATTTTATTACAATGTATATGGACCACTCTATGTTTCTATTTTCTTTACAATCATATGCTAATGGCAATAAATTATGGACTGCATTAAAAAAATTTATTTTCTCTATTATTATCATTATTATTATTATTATTATTATTTTTTGCTCTATCACAGTCTCCATTCGACTGGATGGTATTTATTGTGTGGGGTTCCGGGTTGCATCCTGCCTCCTTAGGAGTCCATCACTTTTCTTACTATGTGTGCCGTTTCTAGGATCACACTCTTCTGCATGAGTCCTGGAGCTACTTCAGCCTCTAGTTTTTTCTAGATTCCTTTTCAGGGGATCTTGAGATCGTGCCTATGCTCCTATGATTATGGGTACGATTTCCACTGGCATATTCCATATCCTTGTTATTTCTATTTTCAGATCTTGATACTTATCCATTTTTTCCTCTCTTTCTCTTCAACTCTGGTGTCCCATGGTATTGCGCACACATCAATGAGTGATACTTTCTTCTTGACTTTGTCAATCAATGTCACGTCTGGTCTATTTGCACGTATCACCCTATCTGTTCTGATACGATAGTCCCAGAGGATCTTTGCCTGAATGTTTTCTATCACTCCCTCAGGTTGATACTCGTACCACTTATTACTGTAAGGTAGTTGAGTTTCTTGACCAGGCTCCAGTGGACTGCATTTACCACTGAATCATGCCTCTTTTTGTACTGGTTCTGTGCAAGTGCCGGGCATTCGCTGGCTATGTGGTTATGGTTTCATTTTTTGTATTGCACTTCCTACATATGGGAGAGGTGTTATTTCCCGTCTATTGTTCTTTGAACATATCTGGTTCTTAGGACCTGATCTTGTGCCGCTGTTATCATTCCTTCAGTTTCCTTCTTTAGCGCCCTCCCCTCTGCAGCTATTGCCATGTGTCATCGCCGGCCAGTTCTTTAGTCTGTCTCATGTATTGTCCGTGCATTGGTTTGTTGTGCCAGTCTCTGTTCTGTCTGTCATTCTCCTGTCTTTGTATATTTCTGGATCTTCATCTACTTTTATTAGTCCTTCTTCCATGCACTCTTTAGCCACTCGTCTTCCACTGGTTTTCAGATATTGACCCCAGTGGCTCTGTTCTCGATGTTGACGTAGTCCTCTATGCTTAGTAGTCCTCTCCCTCCTTCCTTTCGTGTTATGTATAGACTGTCCGTATTTGCT
This sequence comes from Macrobrachium nipponense, assembly GCF_015104395.2. Lineage (NCBI taxonomy): Eukaryota > Metazoa > Arthropoda > Malacostraca > Decapoda > Palaemonidae > Macrobrachium > Macrobrachium nipponense. The sequence continues at coordinate 123,333,460 of NC_061107.1, forward strand.
CTTGGGTGTAGTGCTTTGGGTATTGTCCATATGTTTCCTGGTTTTTTCTGATCTATGCTGCGGAGTTCTGCCTTCGTCCATTCCACTATTCCTGCGCAGTATCTGATTACTGGCACTGCCCATGTATTTATGGCTTTTATCATATTTCCGGCGTTGAGTTTTGACTTGAGTATCGCCTTGAGTCTCTGCATATATTCTTTCTTGATCGTGTCCTTCATCTCTTGGTGTTTTGTATCCCCTCCTTCCATTATTCCCAGGTATTTGTATCCTGTCTCATCTATGTGTTTGATGTTGCTCCCATCTGGTACTGTATCCCTTCAGTTCTCGGTACTTTGCCTTTTTGTATGTTTGACTAAGGCGCATTTTTCTATTCCAAACTCCATCCTGATGTCCCCAGATACAATCCTTGCAGTCTGCATTAGGGTATCTATTTCCTTGATGCTCATACCATACAGCTTGATGTCGTTCATGAACATCAGATGGTTGATTCTGTTGCCTCTTTTCTTGAGTTGGTACCCGGCATCCATCTTCTGTAGTACTTTTGTCATGGGAATCATGGCTAATACGAAGAGTAGTGGGGGCAGTGAGTCGCCCTGGAAGATCCCTCTCCTGATATTAACCTCTGCTAGTCTTATTGCAGAGCTTGTAAGTATTGTATTCCAGTTGCGCATTGTATTTTTGAGGAAGCTGATGGTGTTTTCCTCTGCCCCATATATTTACAGGCATTCTATTAGCCATGTGTGTGGTATCATGTCGAAGCCTTTCTTATAGTCTATCCATGCCATGCTTAGGTTGGTTTTTCCTTCTACTGTTCTTCATTACCATTTTGTCTATCAGGAGCTGGTCGTTTGTGCCCCTACACTTCCTTCTGCAGTCTTTCTGTTGGTAGGGAATGGTGTTTGTCTCCTCTAGGTAATTGTATGTTTTACTATTATTATTATTATTATTATAATTATTTATTATTATTATTATTATTATTATTATTATTATTATTATATTATTATGTAATGGAAAATTCTACATTTGATAACTCATCTAAAAAAGCCAATGGTGAATTATATGACATTTTTCATTGTAAACGAAGAATGCCTCATTGTGCTGAGTAGTGAGACAATTCTGTATGTTTAGGTTTACCCTATTCACCATCTAAAGTAATTTATATCTTCCTACAGCTGTCAGGATTGAAAATAATGTTTTCAAACTATTCTTTATATTATAGAAATCTTTCCGGAAACCACCTGACGTACCTGCCGGATGCCTCACTTAGTGGCCTGTCCAGTCTACTCTCGCTGTGAGTACATGATTTATTTCGAATAAAATTATTCTTATCATTTAGAACGCGCAGTTCCTATGTATTCGTGATAGTATACCTGTTTGTGTGATTGTCAGTAGTATTATGCATATTTTGGAAATATCCAAATATGCATGTCAATACACACTGATTCCCACATAACTGACTTTATTGAACAGAGACGGCTGTATATGAGGCAGCAGTGCAGACGGAAAACGTAGTGTCCGTCACGCACACACATAAAAAAAGGGACGAATCCCCCGCGGCAATTGTGGTTTCATCGCAGCTAAAAATATACATATATCTTGCATGATACATATATATCGGCGGATAGGCCGTGAAATGCTCTACATTCCAGTATATGGTATAAAAATTGTGCAGAGGAAGGACGGACATTTGGCGAAATGCCGTCCTCACAATAATAAAGGACATTTGTAACTCGAATAATTTATATAAATCACGGTGATGTGATAATTATTCATATATATATATATATATATATATATTATATATATATATATATATCTAATATATAGGATATATGAATAAAATTATCACATCATAATTATTCATATATATATATATATATATATATAGATATATATATATATATATATATATATATATATATATATAGTATATATATATATATATATATTATATATATATATATATATATATATATATATATATATATATATATATATATAGTATATATATATATATATATATATATATATATATATATATATATATATATATATATATATATGATTAATTATCACATCACCGTGATTTATATATAAATTATTCGAGTTACAAATGTCCTTTATTATTGTGAGGACGGCATTTCGCCAAATGTCCGTCCTTCCTCTGCACAATTTTTTATACCATATACTGGAATGTAGAGCATTTCACGGCCTATCCGCCGATATATGTATCATGCAAGATATATGTATATTTTCAGCTGCGATGAAACACAATTGCAGCCGGGGATTCGTCCCTTTTTTTATGTGCGTACGTGACGGACACTACGTTTCCGTTCGCACTGCTGCCTCATATACAGCCGTCTTTGTTCAATAAAGTCAATTTGAGATTTCTTCTTGTCTGATTACAGTCCTCACAACTGGTGACCTCCCGGATTAGGATGAGAGCACAGCAGGCCACCTACCCAGAAAACCTTTAACGGACCCAAACGGCACTCATTCTAGGTTCTCTGGTGCTCCTATCCGCGGTCGATTACAACACCATTAGTGGACTCAAAACAGCACGTCCTCTACAAGAGTGTTTTAGCGTTCATCTCACAGTTTGGTCCGCCATTTACGACGCCTGTCGACCGTAAGAATGAGCTGGCAGACATGAAGAACTCAGCTGAAAACTGGGAGCTGTCCTTCGCTGTTCCTTCCGATTCTTCAACGCCCCAACCCGCGGCACGATCCATGATCTCCTCAGGTGGTCCCCTAACGCCCTGACCTGCGCCCCAATCGACGTCCTTGCAAGTCATCACCATGCCGGCAGACCCCCATTCCACCAAACTGCCGCCCTTCTCCAGACAGAATGTCGCAACTTGGCTAAAACCGCGTGGAGATCCAGTTCCGGCTCCACGGGACCACTAGGGAAGGAACCAAGGTGGACCTTAAGACCCAACTCATCCAGGCCTTCTCCCTCCCGGTCCCAGAGAGCCGCCCAATTCTTCGACCTGGTGCCCAACCCATGGACCACCGCAGAACCGAAGCTAGCCTGGCATAGCTCCTGGACCTGGTACTACTGCCGGAGGTGGACCCTCATGGACACAGGAAGGAGGTAAGCCTCCTTAGACAGCGCTTCCTCCGCCAACTCATGTCCCAGGTCCGCGACCAGATTCCCGATGTGGAAGACCTGGACATGGAGAGCCTGGTGCAGTGGGCTTTCGGCCTTTTTACTGCCACCCAAGCCGCCCAAAACTCTTTATCCCGCCATCAACTAACACCCCATGCAGCAGGAGGAACCCGAGGAGAAAGGAATCAGCACAGCCTTCCAGAGAAGGAGAATCTCGCAACCCCTACAGGACAACAGTTGGTGCTGCTTCCACCAGAAGTTTGACAGTAAGGCAAGGAAGTGCGAGCACCCCTGACCCTTCATGCCTCCAAAAAACGATGAAGTCAGTCCCCAAGGCCACCTTCCCTGGCAGTAGCAGTAACAAAGTATCGCCCCAGAGGATTTTACGTCAAGGACACCATCTCCGGCCACAGGATGTTGGTCGACACTGGTGCCATGCAATCGGTGTTCCTGCCATCGGCAGAGGACCACAGCCACACCACCCGATGCCCTGACTGCCCTCGTAGCTGCCAATTGAACCCCCATTTGCTCTATGGTACCAGCCCCAGACCATTGCATTCCTGGACTGGAACTACACCTGGCCTTTTGTCATCGCCGACATACAAATCCCTCTCCTGGGGGGCAGACTTCCTAGCCCACCACAGGCTCTTAGTGGATGTAGCCAAGCCCAAAAAGCCTCCTGACACCGAGACCTGCTTCTCTTGTCCACCCACAGGACCAAGGGCGCCCACCATCTGCTCCATTTTCCCCACAGGTATCCCTCCCTCCTAAAAAGAGTTCTCAGACGTCTTCTGACACGAGCTTCGCCAAGTTCTGCTGTCTCCCGCCAAAGCTCCTTCAGGAAGCCAAGAATATGTTCGAGGAAGGCCGCGAGCCTGAGTGCGTCCCCCCTCCACATGGTGAAGAATGCAGATGGTATGTGGAGGCCCTGTGGCGACTACCATTGCCTGAACCTTGTCACCACGGCCGACAGTTACCCCCTGCCGAACATGCAGGACCTCACTGGGCCTCTCCACGGAGCAAAGATCTTCTCTAAAATCGACCTCCCAAAGTCCTACTTCTAGGTTCCTATCCATCCCGATGGCATCCTGAAGATGGCAATTATCATGCCCTTCGGGTCTTTTGTGTTTGCCTTCTCCACCTTCGGCCCTGTAGAAGCGTTGGAGCCACCTTTCAGCACCTTATAGAGAGCATTCTCAGCGACTTACCTTTCAGTGTCTGCTATGTGGACGACATCCTCATATTCTCCAGATCGCAGGAAAACATTAAACCATATCTGAGCCATCCTCAAGCACCTGCAAGAGAAACAGCTCGTTGTTCGTTTTGACAAGTGCACCTTAGGCGCGGAGAGGAAGGGGGATTTCCTTAGCCACCAACAAGATCGCTCTAGCAGGGGTACGCCCCATGGCATCGAAGGTGGCTGCCATGGAGAAGTTCTGACGCTGACGATAGTCAAGGCCCCTCCAAGAGTTCATCGGGATGGTGAATTACTACAGAAGATTCATCCAAGACATCGCCCACAAAACATGTGTCCTTTCACCAAGGTCCTGAAGGGCAAGCCAAAGAAGCTGACGTGGGGGAGAAGTCCAACAGAGAGCCTCCGAATGCACCAAGTTGTCCCTCAGCAGAACCACAACCCTGGCTCACCAGGATCCCGTCGCGCTCTTAACACTCACCACCAATGCCAGCAATACCGCATGCGGTGCGGTCCTGGAACAGCTGGTCAACAGGGTCCTCACGCCGCTAGCCTTCTTCAGCAGGAAGCTGAAACCTGCTGAGACCCGCTACAGCACCTTTGACTACGAGCTCCTGGAAGGCATCCCATCAAGTACCTCCTGGAAGGCATCCCATTCACCATAAGGACGGACCTCAGCCACTGGTCCACGCCTTCGTTAAGGCGAGTGACAATTGGTCCGCAAGACAGCAACATCACCTTGCGGCCGTCTCCAAATTTGGGAGCTCCATCGAGTACAAACCCGGCGGAGGGAACCTTGTTTAGCCGGGGGGCCTCTCGGAGGATCGAGATAAACTCACTGCACCTCGGCGTGGACTACCGAGGACCTAGCGAGTGCGCAAGCCTCCGACTCGAAGTACCAGTCTAACAGACCGCCATCACCACCCTCCGATGGGAGGACATTCCTTCAGCCCTTCCAAGACAATGTTCCACTGCGACACCAGCACTGGCCGCCCACGACCCCCTAATGCCCGCATCTCGAAGGAAGTAGGTCTTCGACGTGAACCACAGTTCTCTTCACCTTTCCCCCCAAACGACAACCAGACTCATGACAGAAAGGTTCATTTGGCTCGGCATCAAGAGGGGCTCCCAGGAGTTGGCCAGGAACTGCATCGCATGCTAGAGCAGTAAGACAATAAGGCACACCGAGTCAGGAATAGGCACCTTCCCTCAAACCAGGAGGATATTTGGGCATATCCACGCTGACACGTCGGGCCCTTCCCACCCCCCCCATCTCTCGGTGCTACATACCTCCTGATGGTGACCGAGCAGTCCACCAGGTGGTCAGAAGCCACCGGATATCAGAGGCCACCAAAGATGCCTGTGCCAAAGCCTCCTATCCAGCTGGATCAGCAACTTTGGAGTGCCAGACAACATCACTACAGACTGGGAAACTGCCTTCATATCAGAACTCTGGACCTCATTGGCATGCCTGATGGGGACCAAGCACCATACAACCACGGCCTACAACCCCACAGCCAACGGCATGGTGAAAAGAGCCCTCCGCACCCTCAAGGCCTCCCTGATGGCATGCTGCTCAGGATCCAACTGGAAGGCGCATCTAACCGTGGGTCCTCCTCGGCCTCCGCACTATCCCAAGAGCCAACAGCGACCCGTCACTGGCAGAGAAGGTTTACAGCAAGACCCTGACAGTGCTAGGTGAATTCTTCCCACCAACAGCGACGACCCATACATCCCACTGGTAAGACTCTAGGCAGCCACCCAGATATTCGTTCCCTGCAGAGGGACCTACACCGAAAGGAGGAAGCAGTTCTGACCAAAAGAAGGCGTTCCTCGCCTCAATCGGCGGACTTGAGGACTGGGTCTTGATAGACAGACTGAAGCCCACTGTCGTTCCCGAAGAAGATGGCCCCAGAGAAGGCCCCCGCACGACACCTCCTCGGAACACAGCCCCGCCGGAATCTGACAGCGCCCCCACATGTCACCAGGGCCGCCCAAGGAAAAGCAGTTGAACCCAACCCCCTAGGCCCACCTACAGGGACAACATCCTGCTTCCCGACTCACTGGATGACGAGGACCTGGAAGACATCCCCCAACAGATGGATCTTCAACCCAAGGACTCCTCCAGCCCCCCCGACAAGATTCCGCTGACCATCAGCCAACGATTATTACTTAATCATTGTCTTGGGGTTTTAGGGGAGTATTTGCAAGGACGGCATTTCACCAAATGTCCATTCCTTCCTCTGCACAAACTTTTTATACCATATACTGAAATGTAGAACATTTCCCGGCCTAGCTGCCGATATATATACCATGCAAAAAATGTACTCTGCAAAAAAGTATATGCATATCTTCAGCTGCAATGAAACATAATCGCAGCAGGGGCTCGTCCTTTTTTGTATGTGTGTGCATGATGGACAGTACCTTTCTGTCCACAATGCTGCCTCATATACAGCTGTCTCTGTTCAATAAAGTCAGTTCGAGCTTTCTCCTTGCCTGATTCTAGTCCTCACAATATCTAATTAGATATTAAAGGACATTTGTAGCCAAAATATATATATATATATATATATATATATATATATATATATATATATATATATATATATATATATATATATATAATATATAATCAATACTCTGATTTCCCTGATCACAAAGATAAATTACGGTGGATTCTACACGGTGTAAATGTAGTCTTTTCAAGAGATGCGAGATAAAATCCAAAACACAAGAATAGCCGTAGTCCGTGATTAATTTGTTTTAATGTGCCCTTCCCTTACATCACCTCTTCACGCCTCATTTACCCTCTTTCTCTTTCACTATGTCATGGGTTTCATTAATGGTTGTTTAGGAGTTCTCCTCTGCCTCTCTTAGAGTCGCTTGTATGTTTTAACTGTCAGATCGATCGATCGAGTATCATCCTTGCTACTGAATTTGTTTATCTGTGACTCCATTTGGACTAGTAAATTATGATTGCCCTTCTCTGGGGGGGTAGGGACTTTCCTCTAGCAGGTTTTAGCCTTCCCCACCCCTTCCCCCCCACCCGCCCTCTCTCTCTCTCTCTTCTCACTCTCTCTCTCTCTCTCTCTCTCTCTCTCTCTCTCTCTCTCTCCTCTCTCTCTCTCTTTCTCTTACTTTTCAATCATATACAGTTACCCAACGTTTAATTTTTTCTCTTATTACCTTTCAACTTAGGGTAACGGCACATAGGCAGGTTTTTTCATTTCTTTCTTTCTCTTTTGTATTCTGTCTGAGTATCATTCTTTACTCCAGTAAGCGCACAGCTAGCTGTCTTTCGCCTCTCTCTCTCTCTCTCTCACTCCCTCTCTCTCTCTCTCGTGGGAAAAAGATGGTTGTATTCTCTTCATAAATTAGAAACAAGAAAATCTGTTAGTTCGTCGGTTTTGTATGAGGATTTGACCTAGGATTCATTGTCCGACGTGAAAGCTTTTGATAAGAGTGTAAAACTATCTCAAAAGTATTGTATTGTGTTGGAGTATTATGTTGGAGCTGTTTAGAGACTTCTTGCCCTCTTTCTTCCTTCGTTCAAACCTTCGAAAATTAAGAAAGCCTTGGAAAGTAGCACAATGGTTGTTTGGTTTGGAGTTCTAAGAAAACTGAGCTGAATAGGTAACGCTCGTGTGGATTATGAGGTGAATAAGAGACTTCCTTGCAAAGCTAAGAGTAAATTATCTTGTTTTCCTATTTTAGCTGTTCTGGAATGTTGTCTCTCCATGATCAACGTTTTGAGATTTTCAGTATTGATATTTTCCAGGAAATACCTGATTTTCTTCGATAATTTATGAAAATCAAGGCTCGTTTTTGTATTCTTCTTGAATAACAGATCTTCAGTATAATAGTCGTCAAGTGTCAATTTGGTACACAATTTTCTTATCTTTTTTAATGCAACGTATATGGGAAAGAAGTTTATTTCTATGAGAATAAGACTGAACCGAATATTTCACATACGTAAAAGAAAAACGGTCTAAAACTTATTTAGTAAATTTCCCAAATAAAGGCACAAAACTGGTAGACATATATAAAATAGTCGCCCAGTGTAATTTTCGATCAAAGGAGGTTGATATCTAGTAAAGCTGTAAAACATATGCCCAAACACCTATGTAAGAAGCGAAGATTCATGGACAGTATATAAAAAGAGGCTGCATGGTAATATGCTGCAGGGAATCAAGGGAGCACAATAAGGAGTGGGGGAAGATTAAGTTGATGTTTTGCTGCTGAATTTGGCAAGGATGGTCAAAATTAAAATATATAAACGTCAAATTGAATGAACACAGGTTTAGTTTCGAAGAATTCAGACATCTTTACCTTTTCATGATAAAATAAAGAAAAGAGACGAATATTAATGGATAATCAAGTTTTTTTTAGATAAAATAATGAATATTACATCGCAAGTTATGCTAACATGAGGCAGTGAAAATGTACCTTGTGATTGCTGAGGACGGATCCCAGGATATTAAAATCATTCACAGACTGATTCAGGAACGAAACACATAAGTTTGCAAGCTCTTGGTTTTCTCAAATAGCTAGTATCTAAAAATGTACAATATATGGTTTTGCTTACCTCTGAAGGGATGTTCTAGATTATGGTTAATTATAAGCATTAACAATAACGCCCATTATCTTATAACTAACATCGTTATTGTGTACTGCATACTGTATGCAGTTTTGTAATTTAATGAATATTTTGTCTTCAGCTCATCAATTTTGAAGACTTAACTTCTTTTCCACCGTTATCCCTACATTAATGGGTTGGTTTCCTGATGAGCCTTCCCCACTGCCTTCTATCAAAAGCATCATCCTCTTCTCTCCATATCTTCCTTCACTTTATCTCGCCATCTAATTCTCTGTCTCCTTCTCGATCTTCTCCCTTTAACAGGTTCTTCCTAAGCCCTCTTGACTCCTCATCCCCATCCATCCTCAACACATGCCCATACCATCTCAATCGTGACTCTTATCACCTTGAAATCATTACTAAGCCTGCTCTTCTTATTTCGTCATTTTCCAATCTCTCAGGCAACAATATTACCATAATCCACCTCAGCATTCTCATCTCTGTTCTCTCAAGCTTTACTTCCTCTTTTCTTTTTAGAACCTATATTTCCTATCCATGCATTAACACTGGTCTTATCATTGTGCTATAGATCTTGACTTTTAGCTTAATTGGCCTTTCCTTGTCACCTACTATTCCAGCTCCATCTCTCCACTTCCCCCATGCAGCTTTTATCCTACAATCAACTACAACCTCATATTCTCCCTCTTGGCTTAAAGTAGATCCTAAGTATTTAAAATTTTCCACCTGTTTTATAATCGAGCCTCATTTTTTTTATTACTATTCTGTCTCTATCTTTTCTACTGCTCACCAAAACCTCTGTTTTATTCTCATTCACCTTTAAGCCACCGTTCTCTGAAGACTCCGGCCACTCTCAAACCCTTCTCTGTAAGTCCTCCTCATCGTCAGCAGTAATCACCAGATCATCGTCATATAACTCCCACAACACTTCATTCCTGATTTATTCACTCAGCACATCCATGACCAGGACAAACAAAAATGGGCTTAATGTTGATCCCTAGTGTAATCCAACACTAACTTCAAAGTTTTCTGCTCCCCAGCTGCTGTTATTACTTTTGTGCTCGTTCTTTTATATATAATCTCGACCAGTCTAACCAACTTTTCTGGGGCTTTCTTCTTCCTCAGACACCAAAAGATCAATTCTCTTGGGATTCTATCGAATGCTTTCTCTAGGTCTATAACTGCACAATAAAGCTCCTGGTTTCCCTCCAGCCTCTTGTCATTACAAAAAAATATAAAAGCTACAATTTTCCAAGTCTGGTTAGTAAATAAATAATGTCGATTACATGTAAGGAAAGGCTATCTCTCTCTCTCTCTCTCTCTCTCTCTCTCTCTCTCTCTCTCTCTCTCTCTCTCTCTCTCTCTCTCTCAATTGTGCTTTTCTTGTCTTTTAAAAGTAAAACTGTGCGTTATATACATTTTTGCTTTGATCATTGTCCTTGTTGCGGACTTTATAGTGGAAAAGTTAGTTGTAGTGCAGGGTAGGGAAAGTGACAGACTTAAGAGCGGTAACTGTTG
>NC_061107.1:123348875-123351375 GCF_015104395.2 Macrobrachium nipponense
AGTACTTTTCTCTCTATATTTTTGGTGTTTTTATGGGCTCCTTTTATTAGATGTTATATATATATATATATATATATATATATATATATATATATATATATATATATATATATATATATATATATATATATATATATATCAATAGAGGGATCCACAATAATATCCTTGTTTATCTAGATATAATATATTTATGGAAATATATAGAAAGCTTAAAGCTTTCGTCCATCCTCCTGTGGACTTGATCAAGTCCACAGGAGGATGGACGAAAGCTTTAAGCTTTCTATATATTTCCATAAATATATTATATCTAGATAAACAAGGATATTATTGTGGATCCCTCTATTGATTTCTTAGAAGCACGATACAGTGTTTTTATATTGCATATATATATATATATATATATATATATATATATATATATATATATATATATATATACTATATATATATATATATATATATATATATATATATATATATATATATATATATATATAATATATATATATATATATATATATATATATATATATATATATATATATATATATATATATATATATATATATTTATATATATATATATATATATATATTGTAATGAGGGTACCTTTATTTACGCCATCTCCTCTTCAAATTAACGTAATATCAGAAATTAGAAGGAAGTAAATTCTTTGCAATTTTTCCTTCATTATAAAGACACGGGCAAATTCCCCCTTTCTCTCACTCACCACATTTGTGTTTGTTTGACTACCGTTGCCTTGTGTGTGGAGATTCACCAGCTAGACGTGCAAGTTCACCCAAGGGCACACCACACTGCCGATGGAGGACGGCCAGCCACTATCTTTAAAGCCCTGACCTCGTGGCCCAGTATGACCTTGTGGTGGAGAAGCACCAAGGGACAGGTAACACCATCTACCTCTACAGGGATGCTGGCAAATCCTCTCCGAAGTCATATAAGGGGCGAACGCAAGACGGACAGTCTTAAAACACCTTAGGACACCTTAGAATCTTTAGTGGTCCTTTGAGCTACTGCCCTTGAGATGGGCTGTTTGCTATATACTCTATCAGCTCCCACATGGCGATTTAGGCGTTGTCCACCACGTTGCCAAATGTACTTCTCTGGAGTTTTAATGGCCAACCAGTCCTGTTTATCCACTTTTAATCCATTCGTCTGTATAGTCTCTGGGAGCAATTTGCTTCTGGTTATTTCCTACTGCCTCGACTTTCCTTTAAAAATCTTTCCATTCTTCCACCTCTCTGTTTTTCCAATAGACCTAATCAAATCTTTGTTTTTTTTTTTTTTTACCTTTCTTGGGATTATCTCATGCTACTGGATCTCCGCTCTTTTAACGGACTTATTTATGTGTTAATCTACCTACATTTATTTCTAAATTCCAAGCTCGCAGAAGCTCTCCCATTTGTTGATACTTGCACACAAACATACGCACACACACACACACACACACTTTATGAAAGAGAGAGAGAGAGAGAGAGAGGGTGGCAGAAGTATACACAGGCTATTCAATTTATTATCTATGTGACTTTTGTGGCGTTCCACATATCCATCCCTTACTGGCGCTCTGAGGAAGATGAATCCCATCTCCTACAGAAGATAATATGCAAATTACAAAGTCATTAGCAGTCAGTCCCATCTCCCGTCTCCAACTTAATTTCCTTTTCAACTTCTCGAGTGATTCCTGTATTGTGTTATAATTGTATAGTGTTGTGCAAGTTCTGTAGACCAACTTGGTGTTGTGGGCCATCAGCTAAAGAATGCCTCGGTGTTAAGTAACGTAAATTCTTTCTTGGTAAGTAATCAGTAAATTCAGTTCTTTCTTTGCAAGTGATCAGTAACGTAACTTATCCCTTTATGAGATCGAGTTGTTCGATACTATATGTACACATCGCCCTCGAGCATCGACCATGTGTCTTAAGCCACCTGACCCATCCACAATTGCTCATGTGAAAGGCTCGCAATTGAGAGGCTGAAGATACTGGATTCTCGCCTTGTGTACTCCGAGGAAAACCTACCCTTTTGCCTTCTACGATCCACGTGCTCGGGAATTTCCGGTCACCTGTTCATCCAATTCAAGATCTAATTTATTGTTGACGTTTTCTGTGTTACGGGGCCCTGACGTCCCCTTTAAACCCTGGGATATTAACCTGTCTTTCTAATCTTTCTTATGTGATTAAGAGTGTAAATATAATTGATTAAGCTAAACCTTAGCGTTTGCATAACTATTACCAAATCTGAAGCAGGCCATCAGGCGTGACTTTTGCATATGGTTGCACCTCCTTGTCCACGCCATTGTCAGACCAGTTCATATTATCCTCCACAGTTGCGCACTCCCAGGTACAATATGTGTGTGTATAAATATACACACATATGTATATATATGAATAACTTGATCACGAAGTATATAAAACATGATGCTATGTATAAATAAAGGTTTTTTTTTGCCACGAAGGAAAAAAATGAAAAAGTGAGATAGCCGAGT
>NC_061107.1:123356375-123368875 GCF_015104395.2 Macrobrachium nipponense
AACTTTGTCAAAAGTCTTTTGGAAATCTAAGTAGAATATATCTATTGCTCTACTATGATCGTAAATACCAAGCATGTCATGGAAAAACTCCAAGAAGTTTGTTAGGCAGGATTTGTTTTGTCTGAATCCGTGTTGACTTTTTAACACCAGGTTGTTTCTGTCAATGTGATCCACAATTTTATCTACAATTATGGACTAATAAATCTTATAGATAGATTGGTCTATAATTATCTGGCTCTTCTCTTAAACCTTTTTGGTAAACTTAAGGCACGTTGCCTAGTTTCCATCCATTAGGTGCTTTTCCTTGTTCTGCAGTTTTCCTGTAGAATTAATATAGGTAAGGAACTATGTCCTCTTTTAACTCTAATTTGATTTGGATGAATCCCATCCTGGCCAGATTTGAACTTGCTTAGCTTTCTTATTTTGTTTTTAACGTCTTCCTCTGTATATATTATTTTGTCTAGTAGTTCTGCCCCTTCATATTTAATAACTGGTACAAGGATTGAATTCACTAGGTTTCCTCCATTGTCTCTTAGGGGGCCTATGCCATTTTTTTTTATTTTCTATTGCACACATAATTCTTTTGGGTTTCCTTACAAACTGCTGTCTCTCTCTTATCCTCATTTATTTTTGCCTTTCTTACTAATTGGTGCCTGCTTGCTTCTTCTGGTGTTATGTGTGGATTCATTTATTTGTGCAATCTGTCTCTTTCTCTTATTCAATTTCTAGTTTTTCTGTTGAACCACTCAGGCTGAGGGTTGCCATTTGTTAGCATTTGCTTTAATGGGATACATATGGAGCGTTTTTCTGTGCATTCTTCTGAAAAGGCCCCAGTACTTATCTACGTTTGTGTTTTTGTCGTACTCTAGATTTTTAACATACTATTTTAGTTTTTTAGGTCTCCTCGACGACAGTCAAATCTCTTTAGTTTATTCTTCTCTTTTTTAAGTTGAATAGTAATAGAAAATGTAATAATGTTATGGTCGTTTTGCTTAGATTTACACTTACTGAAAGGTCAGACACTTGGTTATCTTCTGTTGATAGGCTTAAGTCTAGTATGTTGTTTCCTCTGGTAAGTTTGTCAATTCATTGGTGGAGGAATTCCTTTTTGACAGATTTGTTAAAGAGTCTTTCCTTTTAAGTTTACTGTGGAGTCATAGTGCCCCAGTGTGTTGCTGCATTGAATTCTCCCATTAGTTTGTAGAGTTTGTTGTTTATTCCTTGTCTCAGTAGCGCACACAGCTTCTCGTTGGACATTTGTGGTTGGTGGGGCGGGAGGGTCTGCTACACTTAGTATTAGAGTTTGCTTCTTCTCTGGACGGCTTATATTGATGCCAATTACTTCTTGAGTGGTTTTAATTTTAAACTATTGGACTGAGGTGGTTCTTGACATGTAACATAACGCCTCCGCCTTTTTTATTGGGCCTATCTTTTTTAAACAATTTATATCCTGCTATTTTTTACTCTCCTACGAAGTCTCTTGTTGCCTCTTGCATCATTGTTTCTGTGATACCTATGATATCTAAATCTTCACTTGCTATCAATACTTTGAAGAGATCTACTTTGTTCCGAATAAACTGCGCATTATTCATAGAAATGAGAGAGAGAGAGAGAGAGAGAGAGAGAGAGAGAGAGAGAGAGAGAGAGCTTTCCTAAAGTCTTTCATAGTTCACAGAAATGCAAGGGATAAAGGGAGAGAGAGAGAGAAAGAGAGAGAGAGATCCCGTTTCCTCTCTTCCATATTTCTATCTAGCGATCCCAACTATACGTTTTCATTGTCTTAGGCACTGAATGAGAAAAGATGTCAGTGTTATTTCATATACTCTGATTTAAATTGGCTGGCTAGATGTATCATGTCCAATGAAGATATATTTTTTTCAAGTTTTACTGATATTTAATCACCTTTTGCTTGGAACTTCAAACAGTCATCCCATTTTTTCTTTGGCATCTCAAATTTATCAAACTGACTTGAGAATCTTTGTTAGATTCATTTATTGCTTTTCATCCAAGCAATTTATATCTACTTTTGCCTCTGGTAAGAATTTTCTATTCCCTCTTCTTTTTTATTTCATTTTTTTCCCTTCTTTTGTATTTTCCAGTTACTTAACAGTACATCTTCTTCATTCATCTCAAGGTACATAGAACTTGCCTTTCGGATAACACAGAGTTCACATTCCTAAATTGGCTTCCAAACAAATTTCGCCTATTTTGGGAAGCATTTCCTTCTTTTCCGTTCCCCTTTGAGATATCTCTTTCATGTTTCGCGACCTTCTTTATCTGTCTCGCTTCCTGGGAGAATCAAATCAAGGCAGCTCCTTTGGTCAATAATCCACTCTCACAAATTCACTATTTTTATCTTTCGTTTCTCCACTGCAGATGGCCACGCTATCTTTATTTCAATCTGCTCCAGTGAGTGGAGGAAGAATATTTCCTTCTCTAATTTACTGTTGTGATACAAATTATGCAAACTTTTTGTATATATATATATATATATATATATATATATATATATATATATATATATATATATATATATATATATATATATAATTATATATATATATATATATATATATATATATATATACATATGTATATATATATATATATATACATATGTATATATATATATATATATATATATATATATATATATATATATATATATATATATATATATATATATATATATACATATATATATATACATATGTATATATATATATATATATATATATATATATATATATATATATATATATACTATATATATATATATATATATATATATATATATATATATATATATATATATATATATATATATATATATACATATATACACACGCACACATATATATATATATATATATATATATATATATATATATATTTATATTTTTTTTTATTCTGTAGATGAATTTCGCAGTGCTTTTGTGTTTCCTTTTACTCACAATATCCCATTTTCTCTTTTTATCATGATTTTCTTCATCGTTCTTTGCACCTCACGCTTTTGCACTGCAGGCATTGCTACAAGTTGTTTGCAGTGTCCTTTTGGCCTCATAGCTGCTCCCACTTTTGAGCCTTTTACTCTACCTCCATTCTCATTTACTTCCTTCCATCTTGCTGCCCAACCATTCCAACTCTCCGTTTTCACTGTCTTAATTACTGAATGGCTGCAAGTGTCACAGCGCTTGGGTTTATAGCCTAATTTGTAACAGCTGAAATGAATTCAATTGTTATTTGCGTTCAAAATACATTTATAAATATGGTGAATATCTCCCTTAACTTTTACATTGGTTCATGTGAAAAATCTTGCCCGGGTTTTTGGCTACTTATTTCCGTCATATGGTATTTCCCTGATGTAAGATCATATTGGTATTAATAAAATGACTATGTCCTTTGATAAGTGTTCACCAGTGAAATTCATTCATTACCCGAGTCTGCGGCCATTTATTTTTCTCATATGGCATTTCCTTGATGTAAGATCATAACTGAATTAATGAAATGACTTCATTTGAAAAATGTTCATTAGTTAAATTCATTCAATAGTATAGACCACTATGGCAATGTAAAACTATCCTTGTCAATTAACATGCTGCCAATTGACGAATTTAAACGAAAATGTCCACTTGAAATATCAGTAAACTTTAATGAATTTACCATTTTCTCTATAGGGACATCCGGAACAACGAGATTGCAGTAATGGGGCCAAGAATATTCTCAGGACTCGCAAAGCTGGAATACTTGTAAGTAACTCAACATGAGTTTTTTAACCGTTTCCTCCTTAAATCTCTTTCGCTATGTTCACTACAAATTCTCTCTCTCTCTCTCTCTCTCTCTCTCTCTCTCTCTCTCTCTCTCTCTCCACTTTTCCCCTAGTCTCTCTGTGCAGTACGAGTCATTTTCTTCTGCGCAATCAGCAGACTTTCTTTGTGCTTTACTTAACGGTATATTTGCCTGTCATTATTTGCTTGCTAACGACCATGACGTTTCTAGGAAATGAGATCTTTTTCATCCTTTTCACCCTCATATATTTAGAACTCTGGAGTTACAAAAGACGAGAATAACCTGTTTGTGATTTATAAGTTATTTAGTGATCTATCATGTGTAAAAGAATCAAATAAAAAGAAATTATACCGGTATGCCTCGGATGCAAGAATATTATTTGCTGTTTTTACACATGCGAATGCCAGATGAAGCTGGTTTTACTTTAGTTTTATTTTATTTAATTCCCAGCTAAGCGATTGACCTGAGTACTCTTGCTAACACATTGCCTTGAGTACGCTCGGTAAAGCTGACTTTATTTTATTCCAAGCTAGCCCATCAACCTGAGCACGCCTGATAAAACTGATTTTATTTTATTTTCTATTTATTCCAAGCTAACCCATTGACTTGAGTATATTTGATAAAGCTAACTTTATTTTGTTTTCTGTTTATTCCCAGCTTACCCCTTGGCCTGAGTACGCTTGATAAAGCCGACTTTATTCTATTTTTTTTTTATTTATTACGCTGATGATGGCTATGGAGATCTTAGGATAGATGGAAATGAGTCATTTTTATTGACACGTGTTAAAAAAAAAAAATGGGCATTTGATTATTCGAAATACATGAGTTCCCAAGAACGCAATTCTTTGATAAACTGCTGAAAAGTGTCAGCCATTCATGTACAAGAATATGATTCATGATGAATGAAAGCAAATTAATACGCTGTAATTTCCTTGGCCACCTGCCAGCCACCATTAAATATAATACCATTGGCCTCATCATAATCATCCTAATTCAGTTCGGCAGCATATCCTAATGTGTCCGTACCATTCCGGATATACCAAAATGATAACATTTTCTTATGCATTTTCCTTTTTGTTTGTACTTGCTTTGCACAATTTTATTACACTTTGGCATGCGAAGGGTAAAGCTCCTTTTAATTGGTTATACCATTCAATGAACGATATATTAGATACTCACTCAAGGATTTTAGTTCTAAAGATAATAAATCCTTCGAAGAATCAAGATATCCATAGAAAACTGAAATCAGGTGATTGAGTCATCTTAAATGATGCTTGTTGAACAGACTGTCCTTAAAGTGCTATGAAATCTGCAACACCATTTGCATTAAGCAGAAATACTATAAACACTTACCTCAATCATGAATTATATGATGGTGTATTGATTTTACTTTCCTGCTGATGTTGAGTGTGCTGTAAATATTTGAATGCTTTTGAATGGTCTAATTATGATTTTCCATAATGAATCTTTTGTCAGTAATTTTCTGTTTCATTGCTCTCCACTGAAGAATGAATTTCGGATCAGAAGGGAGGCTGTACAATGCAAAATCACGTGTACATAAGATGACACAATTCAGTAAGAGCCTTGGGTTTCGTTTTTATCTTTACATACAACTCCCCATCAGCACAGTAAAGCTTTATCTAAATATAGCTTTCCATATTTTGTTCGGTTGTTTACTTTTATAAGCACGCCTTTTGCTGCAGATGGACGGACGAATTCCGTTTCTGCTGCCTAGCTCGACAGGTGAAGAAGTGTTCCCCACCACCAGACGAATTTAGTTCCTGTGAGGATCTCATGACCAACACTGTCCTCAGAATCTGCGCCTGGATTCTCGGCACTGTCGCCCTTTCCGGCAACCTCTTGGTCATCATCTGGAGAACTTTCTTTGATAACGATAACAAGGTGAGGGCTTCCAAGAAGCGGTCTTCGTTCGTGTGTATTATGCATCTTCTTGACAACCTCTCTCTCTCTCTCTCTCTCTCTCTCTCTCTCTCTCTCTCTCTCTCAATGCTTATCAGTAATCCGTTGATGTACATTTTTGCAAAAGAAGTTACTTTTCAAGGGATATGGGTAGGAGTCCAAGTACTAGCGTAGTGTCTGAAGAAGAAAAGATGTTTTCTTAAATAAAGCAGACCGCCATACATGTCTTTAAGTTTATTATTCTTTCTTCAGTAAAATTCTACAGCTTAACGAAAAGCATTTCATCGTTCAATGACTTCCTGAATCCTTTTGATCATTAACAAAGACTTAAAATGCACCCTTTAATTTGTCGTTTTAGCCATGTTCCTAACCTTTCAAAGAAAAGCAATCACACCGTCATTGCCACTTGAATCCTCTCTTGTGTCCCCGTAATTAAAGGATTAAATTTTGTAACATTTGCATACGTGTATCTATATAGTTTCCGAATGAATATATACCAACAACTTAATACCGATATAGTTATGGCAAAACGTGGAAATTGAAATGCATGTAGATGGGCACATAGTGAGGAATGACACTCATAGCCGTCGAACTTCGTTTATTCAAGTAAGTTCAACAGAAAATAATTTTAAAAATGTGTCGGTTTTACTGAAAATAATTTAAAAGATGTGTAGCTTAAAGGTGTATTTATAAGTATAAAGGAGCATAAGAGAGAATGTGCATGCTTCATAAGCAAATAAAGTTAATTTACGTAATACAAAAAAATTATGATTTTTTTTAAAGACACTAGAATGAATCTGAATATTTTATCAGAATCATAAATCTAATTATATGAATTTATATTCTTGTTAAGGATTGGATGCTAAATGAAGCGTCCTGCTTTTGGAGGCAAAATTGTTTAATCTTTCGGGAAAACTTGAATCCATTCTGTTCATTCTTTCCAACGGGAAATGTGGAGCTTGTAATACGCTAACAAAGTTTTCCTGAATTCTGCGTTCAAGTTTCTCGAATCGCAATAATTTGGGATTTGGAAGCATTTTCCAATTTACTGTCAATAATATTCCCGATGATTCTGATATCAATAGAATTTAAAAATTCTATGTAACTTTCTTTTTTTGACTGATATTTTACTCTAATAACCTGATCTCCTCTCTCGGTATTTCCTATTATTAATTTCTGTAACTTCTTTTAAATAATCACCATATTCATGGGGAGCTTGAATTTGAAGTTAGTGGCCCTTGCAGTCATCTTCTTTATGAATAAGGTTCTATCTTCTGAAAGATGATAATGCTGTTGTGGGCAAAATGCACATAGAACCTCAGAGGTATATTTGAAAACTTCACATACAAAAATGAATCCAACGTCTTGTCCTGTTAAGTTTGGGTCACTAACTTGTCTGAAATTCTTCCGACGACTTCGTGACGAGAATAACCATGGATACCGCCTCCTTTTCTTGTCCCTGCGTAGGTGCACTCCTTTCTGATCACTCACTTGGCCCTAGGGGACCTTTGCATGGGACTCTACCTCCTCATCATCGCCATTGTCGACGTCAGTTATCGGGGAGTTTACTTCATCTACGACGCCGTCTGGAGAACGTCACCCCTTTGTCAACTGGCTGGATTTCTGTCGACTTTTTCCAGCGAACTATCAGTCTTCACATTGACGGGTAAGTCTCATTGTATCTATTTTTATATGTACTTAAATACATCCATATATACATACACACACATACACACGCACACAACACACACACACACACATATATATATAATATATATATATATATATATATATATATATATATATATATATATATATATATATATATATATATGTATGTATATGTATGTATGCATGTATGTATGTATGTTATGTGTATGTATGATATATATATATATATATATATATATATATATATATATATATATTATATATATATATATATATTACGACCCTTGTGGGGCGTGGTACAAGTTCTTAAAGCACCAGGAAAGAGAGGGCAGTAATAGTGTCCAATAAATAAAGGTCAATGGCGACGAAAACACGAGAGAAAACCTTAACAATATATTACACAAGGCAAGAAAATAAACAACAGTCAGCCTTGTGACTACAGGACAAATATGCAGTCCTTAAAATAAATCCAGTAGGATTACCTAACCTCTAAAACTGCATCCCTAAGACAGTAGCAAAATAACACATAAGCAGTAAATAAAGGGCCCAAATAACATACCTATAACTAAATAAGGTTAGGAAGGAAGGAGGACATACAGAAAGAAAACATTTAAATTCCTACCTAATATTATAAAAATGACAATTTGTCGAAAATTGCATTTTTCCTAACTATACAAACCTGAGGTCCTTTAACAATAGGAAGTAGCTAGCGGCAGCTGGAACGGTCGTAAGCTTCGAACGGGGAAGAACGTAGTTAACTGCTTGTCCGACAGTCGCGCGCCGCGCGACTGGGAGGTAAACAAATCACTTTTGCTTTTGGCCCATGCAAAATACGCAGAGTGAGGGGTGGCATGAGGAGGGACTATATGTAAAGGACCTCAGGTTTGTATAGTTAGGAAAAATGCAATTTTCGACAAATTGTCATTTGTTCCGATACGTAATACAAACCATCGGTCCTTTAACAATAGGAAGACTCACTTCTTGGTGGGAGGAATCTGAGTCTTTTGATGAAGAGACTGGTGTTCGTCCATCCCTGGAATGCCTCCCTGGTCGTAAGAGCGAGGGAGGGATCCAAGCCTCTGTCCGATTGATCGGGGTGTGCACCGCAGGATCAATGGTCAGACCTCTGGGCCGAGTACTAAGAGAGAGGCAAGCGTATCTCTTCGTACCAGCAAGCAAGAACTTGTTCCTGTTTGCAAGAGGCAACATAAAGTATGGGTTGTCTCAAGCTGGCATCCACTTCCTCCCCCTTGTTGGAGGAAGTGGTGGATATACGCTCCTATCCCTAGTGAAAGGGATAGGATGGGGCTCTGTTGAGTAGCTCACCTGCATTTTGTCCTTATCCAGCAGGGTGACGACCGTGTACCCTCTAACCCACAGGTAGAGGGGAAGAAAAAGATGGGAAGAGGAGCCAGTCACACTCTCATTCACTCATCCAATCTTATGGTCACACCAGGACTCGATGCTGTTCAGCCTGCGAGGGTCTGGGTTCGCTACACAACGTGTTGAGCAGCCCACCACGGGTCCAAAGGAAAAAGGATCCAAGGACCTGTGGGCAATATCCCGAAGGTAGAAGGAAGTGCATGTGGTCTGGTTGATCAGACCCCTGCCTTCAGTACCTGCGCCACGGCGGACAAGGCAGCATCTCCTTCGCATCGAAGGCGGTGAAGTCCATTAGGGAGGGGATTGTGAACGACTCGAACCAATCGTCAGGGACCGAAGGGTTCTGAGTCTTCGCTACGAAGTTCGGTACGAAATCGAGCGTCACGGATCCCCATCGCCTGGATGCTTGACTTCGCAGGAGAAGTCATGCAGTTCCTCAGAGGAAAAGAAGGAAATAGTCGCATGACCTATCCCTCTTCTCTACTTCGGTGATGTCCAGTACCCATACTGGTCTGTCCCCCCCTTTTGCCACGAAAGTCTCTCGCATCCTCCTATCCCCATGCAGCGAAGTTCTCGGTAGTGGATAGGACACCGACACTCCATGGTGGGTGTCAATGGTATGGGTACTGTGACAAGCTATTAAAACGAAGTAATGATTGCTCTGTAACAACCGAACTAAGTCAACAGCGTAGTTCGTAACTGACTCGGCCGCTCTGACAGCTGCCGACTGACTGCGTTCGGTAGGAGGCAAGTTGTCAAAGCATCCGAGTAAGTCACGTGACCTTCACCTTTAAAGGGTTATGCCGAGAGACCAAACAAATAATGTATTTGTTTGTCACCAATGCCGGACAGCGAGGTGATGATTCTCTTAAGGCATGTGCCCAACAGGCAAAAGTCAATTGCCTTCTAGAGACCGAGGTCCCTGAAGGTAAAACATCTCATGGTTGTTGAATCTCAGCTAAGGAGAAACAACACTATGTACCGTTGAAGACGAAGGTAGATATTGAATGCAACCTACGTCTTCACAGATGAATCGAGAGAAGGATTCTCAAGATTCATAACCTGTGCTTACAAATGACTGAAAACGCTAACCGCTATTTTCATTGCTGTCCGGTGAGAAGTCGTAGTTGCAATGAAAGCGGGGCGTTCTTCAGTAATGAAAACACAGGGGAAAGCCGCCTGAAGAACTGCTTCTCATGGGCTGAACATTTGGAAGTAGAGCTGTCAGGTCAGAGAGTAGGCGGTGTCTTCTGACACATCTCGTAATTCGGTTGAACAATGAACAATTGTACACCTACGAATAAGAGATATTTTGAAGACAAACTCAGATGTCTGCAAAATCATTCGCATTATCGCAGTGCGATGCAGCGGGAGACTTGTACAGACTTCTGTTACCGTGCGGTAAACAGAAGATGAAAGAGTCCAAGAGATATCCCTGTTGAAAATTCTCGCAATGTCGAAGGCGATGGAATCTAGCATCACAGCAGTAGATGGTCCTTCATTATTGCGAGAATCCCCGTTAATCAGAGACCTAAGTCCATGATTGTTGGGCAGAGATACGGTTTCGGTAGTCAATCAAAGCAGGGCAGAGAGAGACATACATGACCGTGCATATCGGAGGCCCAGCTGATACTGAGCTGCTATCAGGCAGTTCAATACGCAGTAGTTGAGCCTGAGCTCTCGCTGACTCTTCATCCTGAGTTGCCAGGTAATCCATTATTCCACGAAGGAATGCGTTCGGCTAGAACTACCGAGCATAAAAGATATGCTCGAGCAATTATATTTAGGCGAAACGAATTTCGGTAAATATAAAAGTTGAAATGGTGTTGTCGTGACAAAACCATAAGTATATAAAATTGAAACTGAAAACTCCTGGGAGGTTGCAGGCAACCCCGAGTTGCAGTTCAATTAGAATACTTCTCTTATAAGTCGCAATCCGTAGATTAACTAGGATATGCGCCTACCCCTCGGACAATTCAACTGCTTAGTAGAATCATTTGTCGCGAGGTTAATATACGTAGTATATTTGTAGGATTCTGAACAACGATCTCCATCCTAAATTCTTTCCTTCAAGAAACCAAAACCAAAATAAGGATTGGAGATCGACCACCTTCGATCTCTATCAAAGAGAGTGAAGGAGAAGTCTTCCTCGAAGGAAAGCTTCAATGGTGAACAGAATACTAAGACGATAGTTCAAGCCAAACTGGATATTCCCGTCCGATCTTCTCTAGTCCAGGTTGGTCGCCTACTGTGAGATAGTTTCTTCAGCAGCAGTCTTCTCCCAATGCTAGAAATTCCAGGAATTCGAGCATAGGCGAGGTTCCCGATTATCGTGTATATCGGGGATTCTCGTCTCGCTCACTTTGGACCGTGGTCTCGCGTAAGTGTTTGGAGATCGTAAAACTCGAACACTGAATGCGTTAGAAATTCCGTAGAATTCTAAGCAGTCTGCGAAACCCCCACCGAATTCGTCAAACGATATCGGCTGGTGGTCCTCTCGATTCCCGTAGAAATCGAGAATGGGGCAGGATTCCTCCTCAACGACCGGGGCTTACGTCAGGTAGGACCCGAAGGTCCCCCCGGTAGCGCAGTCCCGAACGTGGGATCCTACAGAGAAATCTCTGTAGGATCCCTCCCCTTTCCCTCGTAACCGTAAGGAGAGAGGGAATGGGGGAGGAATTGGATACTCGCTCGCCTACCAGTGGAACTAGCAGTTGGAGAAGAGTAGGAACAGCCATCGCCTTGCGGCGATGGCCTCTTAGAGTCTGGGAAAACGTATCGTCAGGAGGAAAAACGTTTTCCCGCGGAGGGTTACGAACTCTCACTGTAGGTAAGGGTCTGCCGCGACTGTGAACGTCGTCTGGGTGGGGCTGATCGACACCTGACAGGAGAGAAACCGATACCGTCCTCCGACTCATTCCAGTCCTCGTCGAGGTCGAAACCTCTCAGGAGGACCGAAGGAGTATTCAAATACGGTGTCCGAAGACACGTAGAAACGCCGCTGTCGCAGTAGAGGAGGTGAAGTAGCTTGATCGACCGGCCAGAACTGAGAGAGCCTTCTTGTCCGGAGACGAGAGACTCTGGTTCGAGACAGAATCGGCAAGTTCCGATCGCGGCAGACCCACCGTCGGTTTGGGTTCCCTCTCGAGCCCCAAAACGACTCGAGCAGAGACGTGGGCTCTGCTGGTGGGAGCGGCAATCCTTCCGCAAGGTCATTATGCTGACGAATCAGCTTAATGACTTCTGCAAATTCCTCTGTATCTCGGGAGTAAACCGTGTCTTGCGGAGTAGGACCGTCCAGTCCCTCCAACAAGAACAGATCCCGAGATACTCCTCCTTCAGAAGGAGGAACAGCGGCAGACCCCCTGACGGTCGCCTCCAGCTAATTGCGCGTATGTCCTGGTCGGTCTAGAACCGTGCCTGGTCCATAC
Source organism: Macrobrachium nipponense (assembly GCF_015104395.2). Classification (NCBI taxonomy): domain Eukaryota; kingdom Metazoa; phylum Arthropoda; class Malacostraca; order Decapoda; family Palaemonidae; genus Macrobrachium; species Macrobrachium nipponense. The sequence continues at coordinate 123,368,570 of NC_061107.1, forward strand.
GGCGTCATAGCGGGATCGCGAGCGGCGCACCTCTCGCGATCACTCATAGGTACCTCGCTCCTCCCGGTGTAGCCCGAGGAGGTTGAAGGTACAGGAGAGGCAGACCTGACGCTCCCCCCTAGCTCGCTGGCAGGACCAGCGTGCTTGGAGGGCTGCTGCTGATCGTCCACCCGCAGTGGCGATCGAGCAGCAGGCCTAGCCTTGCCGCTCGCCTGGGGCGAGAGGCTCGGCTGAGAACGTCGACGCTGATCTCTAGCGTCAGGCGAGCTGTTGCTGGTTACCGTCTCCGCCCGGTCCCGATGGGAG
>NC_061107.1:123376375-123381375 GCF_015104395.2 Macrobrachium nipponense
ATACAGATACTATATATATATATATATTATATATATATATATATATATATATATATATATATATGGGGGATATATATATATATATATATATATATATATATATATATATATATATATATATATATATATATATATATATATATATATATATATATATATATATAGATATATATATATATATATATATATAGTATATATATATATATATATATATATATATATATATATCTGTATCTATACTATCTATCTATCTATATATATATATATATATATATATATATATATATATATATATATATATATATATATATATATATCTATGTATCTATATCTATATATATATATATATATATATATATATATATAATATCTATATCATATATACTATATATATATATACTATATATTATCTGTATATATATATTATATCTATCTATATATATATATATATCTATATATATATAGCAGATACTATATATATATATATATATATATATATATATAATATATATATATATATATCATATATCTATATATATATATATATATATATATATATATATATATATACATTGACATATAAAAAAAGAATCACATTGCTTCTCTCGAAAGGCCAGCGACAGCAACATTTGCTTCTCCAACACAAATGTCAACATCATCCTAGAGGTTAAAGTCACTCCCCAATATTTTACCAAAAATGTTGTTGCTCTCCTCATCACGCTAATCATCATCCAAAGGCGTAATGAGGATTCACCGTAATTAAAAGACAGGCAGCCTGCAAAATTGGCAGTTTTTTCTATAAATATGTTAATGAGATAGGGAGATAGATTTATAAAACTTACATTTTTAGTAATGAATGTAATCTTAGCTTAAACTGAAAAAGAAGAAAAAAATACATGGAGAACGCTACAATTAATATGATTGTTTTTTTTCACAGTGATTACCCTGGAAAGATTTCTGGTGATTATCTTTCCCTTTCGATTAACGCGTCTGGACATGCGCTGGACGAGACGAATCATGGCTTGTGTTTGGGTGTCAGTCGGTCTCCTGGCTGCCTTACCGCTCCTAAACTTGCAGTATTTCAAGTAAGATAACACTTTAGTTCTTCTTTGAGTTTTCAATTTTCATAAGTAAAATATCTTAAGAAATATCTCTCGTATATGAGGTGGATTCTTTTACTAAAGAAGAATTTTATGTGCCTGTGATTTTGACATTTATAAGGTATTCATGTTTGAACCCATTCATTAAGTGTTTTTTTTCTCTTCTTTTTTTTTAACAAGATCTGTCTTTGAAATCGTAAAGTGACCTTAATGTATTGCACAAAGGTCACAGATTTTGTTTCTTATATATAAAATATGTATTGCACACATTGATTTTGGTCTTGACCAAGATTGTACATTAGGGTTCATACTCATATCTTTTTCCTTCGTGATGTACTGATTTAATTACTTATTAAAAATATTTCTTAAAATCTCACTGACGTTCAAAGCGAATAAAAGTGGTTGTAGTAAAGAACAGAGTTTGTACTTAGTATTCACGATTTCAATCACCATGAAAACGTACCGATGCATTTCGCCTTGGTATCTTCAAGTTATCTTCAGAATACCAGATTTTTGTCTCACGCTATAGAAAATAAGTGATGTTAATGGAGCAATTGATCATCCAGGTTTTGATTGCCTACTTTGGGCCAGTCGGTGAGTATTAATGGTTAAGTAGCAAAAATTGTTACATTTATTTGCCTAAAATTGATCTATATATTTGGATCAATCCATTTCAAAATTTTTTGACCAAGAATCATTATTACACCTAGCCATAATCTCAGCTTTGTTGATTAAAGTATCTCTATCAAGTTGAGCATTATATTTTTTTTCAAATGTTCATATAGGGCTCCCACTGGAGCATGATGGGTAGACTTTATGTGAAACATTTGAGGGTAACGCCTACTATATAGGAATGATGGATGCTGATCATTAATGTCTTATATTTTTATAAATATTTTAGCTTATTTGTCGACCTTACATATAGACCTTGCATAATTCTTGTAGGATAAAGGAATGTAGTTTTCCTATTTTAATTATCTCTCCTGCTTGTCGCCTTGTTCCTTTTGTTTGTGTAATTATTGCCAACATGGGATTAAATGTCAAGGTGGTAGTGACACTGTAGAGATATATGTGGGACACTCACTATTGCTGTTCCAGTACATCCCAAAGATGACTGGTCTTGTAAGCACAGATGTTATGCATACAAAAGGGAAGAATGGCCTATCCTTGAAATGCTTCTCACTGAAATCAAGTACAGAATTACTTGTATAAGACGCCCATGTTCACAAATATCAGTATTTAATATACAGCACTAGTTACCAAATAGGAACCCTAGGGGATAACTTAGATACGCACTTCTTTTGATTGAGTGCAAAAATGGACTTTGCTTTGCAAATTTCCAAAAGTCATTCAAGTGTAGATTCTGTGACATCTATCTGTTTTGTCTAGTATTATCTCAGTAGTCTCTTCGATAAGGACATTTATATAAAAAAAAAGCCTCTCAATATCAAGATATGCAAAAGTCTGATAGGGAGGTCCTCAATTGGTTGGAAAGAGCTTACTAGATATAAGGATATTTAGAGAGTATTTAATGAATAAGGATACTACTAAGGAATTTTGCCATGTTATAGTTGAAGATTAGTGTTTGACTGGTTTTAAAGCTACCGATTTTGTGGCTTTTGATACTAATGGAATTGTAGCCTTGATCTGTCTTCATGGATTTCCCTGTATACAGTCCCAAACTCAGTTTTAATGACTTCAGTGGTCTTTGTTTGCCTCTTTTTTTTAATGCCTTCTATTGAGTTATGGGTAATCTCAGAAAACTTAGGCTCATCCTTGAGAAGACCTCAAGTTGCTAGTGGTATTTTTGTTACCTTAAAGACGGGTACTCCTGCATGATCTCTGGCAGTAACTGTTTTCAATGATCGCTTGATAAGACAGAAAGTAACCTGCAGTTGCTACAAAATGGACAACTTAGTCTCATTACTGAATGGACATTCTCCTCCAGAAGTGACATCATATTAGTCGCCTTATAGCACCTTGGTCTCAAGGATTCTCTATCTACTCAGTGGCCAATAAAACTTCAAATCTAATTGTTTTGAAGGAGGTAAACTGAAGACAAATACAGAGCAGTTAGACTTATGTTAACCACGCAACCCTCGGAAGAAATTCCCTGAGGGACTCAGTTGATAATACCTTCTGCTCTCTGATAATAAAGCTATAGGGTGGAAATAGAGTCCCTTCTTGAGAGTACACTAAAATTAGTGCAATAAAGGAAGGTTATAATATCCAAAGAATCGAGGCCAGTCTGCTAGCAAAATCCATGAGGACCAGGGGGCCACTATAGGAGTGCCCTCATCAACAAAGCCTTAGAATGGGACAGTCAAACGCCTACGTTCCCACTAAGGTAGCCATCTGAAGGCACAAAAAACTTCTACATGTGCATATATTTGGACATAAGAAGGGCACTAAAATCTCTGGGATATCCTTGTGGAGGAATGAAAGTTTGAAAAAATTCCTTGTAACCTAATAGAAGTCCTTAAAAAAACATTAAGTCTACTGAAAAAATCAACTCTAAAGACTGAAGACCTGCAGAATATTAAGTCCCATAATAACGGTAGCACTATGATCAGCCACATTTTCACCCCTGTCCATAACATGACTAAACTCACTAACGTATTCTTTAGATACTCTCTCACGACTTCTGGCGAGTTCATGTAGGTTGTTTACGTGACCTAACCAACAGATCCCTTGATGGGAGAAGTGTTTACAAATATTCCTGTAGATGAGACTCCAGATAATACAATACAATCCCTGAAATGATTTGGAAATATGAACTAAAGTAGCCACCTTCCACACTCACAAGAACAATTTTTATACTCGGAAGGAATAGCTATGGGTTCCACCCACCTTCGCGGTTCTAATTGCCAGACTCTTTATGGATGTAAGAAAAGGAAATTTTAACATTCGTGCAAGAACCAGAGCTATTCCTTCAATATAGATATAGTGTATTTGTTCTTACCCTTGACCTCCAATACCTTGTTAGCCTGAAAATTATCATCCATAAACATTCTGTACTTGATTTTAAAGTGGAGCTTTGCTAGATGTCCTAAAAAATGAAGTATGTCCTTTGACTCCTGGACGACTCCAGATCACAAAAGACGTTCAATTTTTTTTAAAAATCCTTCTACAAAAAGGAAACATATCTCCGGATACACCTGTGTGGTCCTGGTGAGTACCCGACGAAGTATTTCTGCATTGTCATATCCTATGTTATTAATTAGACAGGGTATCTCAACTCCTGGTAGACAATGGGTACATAAACAAAATGCCCACCATAGTCATCAAGAAAGAACTAGAAAAGCTATCAAGAATGCAACCGAGCAAAACACTTGCAAGACGATAGTCGAGTTCTCTTATTCTATAATACAATTTTCTTTTCTGCTATTTACACTTACTTTAATTATCCTTAAGCATTTCTTGTCCATTCTTTTTCTTCCCATAATCTCACAACTCCTCTCCTTTCTCGCAGTATGCAGTAAAGTTCGTGTATCTTATTATCGGCTTATTCTTATTGCCTTTCCCTTTACTTTCAGAATTATTTTCCGATAAAACCAGTTAACCAAAGATGATTTATGCTTAAAGAAAACAAGGTCCTTCGCGCAAATTTTTCCCATGCCATAAGATTTTCGTTGCGTCTGTCTTATGTTCCAGTTGCTCGAACGATTTTTAGACGGTATTGACATGTCCAGGACAGATTTAGTTCCGAATACTATTAGACTTTTCCTAAAATGTTCGATGATTTGCCTAAGTAATGCCCAAAAGCAGTTATGATGTTCAGTTTTATAAAAATGTTATAAGAAATCACGGCATGCTAGACGACATAAATTGAAGTTTATAAAAAAGGCTCGTCCACATTTTCTGTATTACGGTTGATCTGTTCGACTTTTAAAATCAGAA
>NC_061107.1:123386375-123406375 GCF_015104395.2 Macrobrachium nipponense
TATGAAAGCATCAAGTTTAAATAAACCAAGAATTGAATTTAGAACATTTCTATTATTTGACTTGATGAAACAAGATTCAATGATATTCCTTTTAACTGTGTCATTACATGGGATTAATGCTCTTGCTCGACTCCAGTTAATAGGATGATCTAAATCTCTCATATGTACGAATAATGCATTCGATATCTGCCCAGTTCTCACAGAATATTGGTGCTGTTTGAGACGTTGTGAAAGAGATTTACCAGTCTGTCCGTAATAGACTTTATCACACTTTTTACAAGGAATTTCATATATGCAGCCTGGAAGATCTATAGCAGAATTTTTTATTACTAAACTCTTGACATTAATATTACTGAAAACAACATTTATGTTAAAAAGCTTTAAAATTCTAGGTATTTTTAAAAAACCTTTCATCATAGGGTAATTTTAGAATATTATGCTTACTAAATTCAAGTTTGTTATTAGTTGAATAAAATGTTTTTCTAGCTCTTTTCCATGCCACATCTACAAAAGTCCTTTGGTATTTAAGTTTCAATGCAATATTATAAATAGTTTTAATTTCAGCGTCAATAAACTGCGGGCTACAGACACGTAAAGCCCATAGGAACATCCCAGAAAAAAACAGAGAGTTTAACATTTTGATGGTGATTGGAGTAGTAATGAACAAAAGAGGCAATGTTATTTGATTTCCGAGAGACTGAAAAGGTGAAATTTCTATCACTTCTATGGACAGTTACATCAAGAAAATTCAAATTACTACTTCTTTCTTCCTCTACAGTAAATTTTATAGAAGGGACTAAATTATTGAGATTATTAAGGAATTCCTGGAGATTTTCGTGAACTGGCCAAATACAGAAAATATCATCCACATACCTAACCATATAACTTTTTGGGGCAAAATTCTTGGTAAGAGTTTTGTCTCAAAAAATTCCATGTAAATATTGCTAAGGACAGAAGATAAGGGATTACCCATAGCCATGCCAAACTTTTGTACAAAAAATTCCCCATTAAAACAGAATTTACAATCTTTGATACATAAACTTATGAGACTAATGAGGTTTGCTACAGTTAAGGGAATGTCAAGACGTTCTAATTCATCCTCCAAATATTCAAGTAAATCATCTACAGGCACTTTTGTAAATAAAGAGACAACATCAAAACTAAGCATATTAAAATATAAAATAAAAATCAAAATTTAAACTATTCTATTCGTTTATAAAATCGACATTGTTTTTAACATTGGTGTTAGAAATGTTTCCATCAAAGGAGTAAGAATACACACACACACACACACACACACACACACACACACACACACACACACACACACACACACATATATATATATATATATATATATATATATATATATATATATATATATATATATATATATACATATATGTATAACTGAATCACAAAAGTTTGGAGCGTGATAAATCCATAATTAAAGTATAAGCCACGAAGGAAAAATAACAGCGGAATTTTTCTGCAAGAACCTCGTTGTTAATTTTTCCTTCGTGGCTTATACCTTTATTTATACACAAACACACACACACATATATATATATATATATATATATATATATATATATATATATATATATATATATATATATATATATATATATATATGTATAGATATATATATATATATATATATATATATATTTTTTTTTTTTTTTTTTTTTCGTTAAAAGCAATTGCTTTAGTGGCATCAATAAGTTTCTTGCAGGTATCTTCATACCGACGAAGTTTTTTCCGATTCTCGTTCGTCAATTTCTGGTGAAAAATACGCAGACTTCCTTCTTCCATTTATTGAATTTTGTCACGACAGCTGTTTCGCCTTATGGCATTATCAAGCGACTACTGACTTACAATCTGACCTTTCGGCCTATTTATCTCATCGTGTGGGAGGTATGACCTTGAGGTAGGGGTACTGGTTAGTCTAGGGATTAACAGCTTAAGGGCGTTGTTTTAGATACAAAAGAACATAAGGACATATGTACTGTGACAATAAGAGTGAAAGTTTAAAACATTGGTTAAATAAATATTCAAAATACAATGCCATGTGCTAGAGTTTCCTTAAATGTATGTTTAAAAATTTAATTTATGTTACATGTGTGTTTTAGATAAAAATTACAAAATTACATGCAGGAATGAAAATTAATATAGAAATCTAAATACGGGAGTACAAATATATGTATATATTTTATAGCATGTATAAAGGTACAAAAGATAATTTCTGTTTATACATAAATGTGTATGATTTAAATTTGAGTGAGTGAGCGTGTGTGTGTGTGTGTGTATGTCCAAAATGGTCTACGTTGGTTAACGGTTGCTGATTCGTGTTTGGAGGGGTCTCAGCGACCTGAGTAAGGATGTTACTTGACTTTCGCTGACGCTGGGTCTTCTCATGTCTTCCAAGGGGCGCGATGTTCTCGGTGGATTGGGGCGCGCTGTCTGGTCCCTGTTGGCTTGCATATTCCTTCTCCTGCTGGAGGGGAGTATATGGTCCGATTCTTGTTGGACGTTCAAGGTCGGCTTCTGAATAGCGATGCTCACTGCTTCCGTTATTAAGAGGCGACCGTAGTTGTCTTCTCTGTGCACGACCTGGGTGCCTTCTATGAGCTCTTGTAGAGATGGCTTCCTGTCGTGAACATCTATGTAATGTTGATGGATGGCCCCTTGATTTCTATGAGCCAGCAGACGTCTCCGAAGGGTCGTTGTAGTGTGCCCGATGTAGTTTTGGCTGTGAGGTTTACACACCTCCTCTGGACAAGTAAATTTGTAAACTACATTCGTGCACATCTCCTTCGGTCCCCCCGGAGCGGTGCTGTTTCTTCATTATTAAGGCTGCTACAAGGTTGGGCTTACTATATATCCTGAGGCTTATTTTATGGTAAGGGGCTTTTGGGTTACGCCTCTGTTTATTATCCCGCGTAGTGTGCAGCAATCCTCCTTGTATGCAGACCCATAATGTACACGATGGTAAATAATCAAGTTTTCCTCGTTTTTCGCCATCGTGTTGGGTTGGTAAAATTCGTCCATTTTCTTTTTTATTGCTGCTTCGATAATTTGATCTGCATACCCATTGTTTGTTAGCAGTTGGCGAATTCGGTCGAGTTCGTTATGTATATCTTTCCATGATGAGCTGTGTGTGAAGGCTCTGTTGACATACGCACTCACAACAGACTTTTTATATGCGTCCGGGCACTCCCCGCGTGCGTTCAAGCAACGGCCAGCGTTCGTTGCTTTCGTATAAACAGTCGTCTTAAACTGTCCTTCTTGTTGTTTTACCAGGACATCAAGAAATGGCAAAGTCTTCTGCTGGCTGTGCTCTGTGGTGAAGTTGAGCACTGAGTTTCTTTTCAGAGCATCTGCTAGTTTTTTGGTATCTTCAGGCTCTTTTATTGTGACGAATATATCGTCGATGTACCGCCCATAAATCCTAAGTTTTTGATGTTCTCTAAAGGTCCTTTCTTCGACGGTGGCCATGTACATATTTGCAAAGAGGACCCCTAGTGGGGATCCCATGGCGACTCCGTCTACTTGTCGAAATAATTCCCCCTCCCCCCTGAGAGAGAGGAAAGGGCTTCTGTAGTACTAGCTTTCAGCATCTCTCGGAGGACATCTTCGGAAATGGGCAGCGGGTTCTTCTCGGACCTGTATACACGATCAAGAATAATGTGGATCGTTTCTTCGACGGGAACGTTCGTAAACAAACTCTCAACGTCGAGTGAGGCAATGTCGTCTTCTGGTCCTTTTTCCTGTAGGAGATCAATAAACTCCACCGCTGATTTCAGTGAATATGCACCGGGTATGTAAGGTACCAGCAAATCATTCAGGACTTTCGCTATCCTATAGGTTGGGGATATATATATATATATATATATATATATATATATATATATATATATATATATAATATATATATAGATATATATATATATATATATATATATATATCTATTACTATATATATATATATATATATATATATATATATATATATATATATATATATAGAGCTATATATAGATATATATATATATCTATATATATATATATATATATATATATATATATATAATATATATATATATATATATAGATATATATGTATATGTATCAAGAAATGTCCACACTCGTAACTTCACATACCACACAAAACGTTCAACAATAAAATTATAAACTGCCGTACACAAATGAAGTCATTCACACCTATAGCGTATTCTAATGGTTCCTGGGTATCATGGGCTTTCCTTCCTAATACTCCCTACACGAGATGTATCTTCCCTTTAACACCTAATTCTACGCACTTTTTGCCAACCTATAGTGGCCCATTCCCTTCACATGATCGAACCATCTCTCAATATGTTATCATATCTCGTGTAACGCATATACTTCGGAAAAAATCAATCTCCACAGCTTCAACATTATACTTTACTTTCATTAAGTTAAGGAGAGTTTTCACTCACATGGGTCGTTAGGGAACAATATGAAAATTGTTGTCAATGCCAAATTATAACTATCAATATGTTGAACCCTTGCACATTGCGACACCTTACTTACTAAAGCCCTTCCGACATTATACCAATTACACTTTACCTATCCAGCACCTTACAGATATTTTTTATAACTTCCTTCCAGCCTACTTACTGGAGTTCCTTCCACAGGAAGATGCCATTTCAAAAGACTCTGGACTGTCTCCACATTCTTTTTAACCCCCTTTCATCATATTCACCACTACTGCAATTCATCTTAAAGTTTCAAATCTCTTAGGCTAATTTTTTATCTGATTACCTTCCTCCTTCTGCAAGGATACACAGATACTTTTAACTTAATTTTAAAGTGCAGTTTAAATGTTTATATTTGAAGTTAACTTGAAGTTGGTTATTCCTTTTATTCACCAAAGTACATTACAGATATAGCTTCTCTAAAATATATGAAGAGTACCACTTTTTTCGTTCTTGATAATAATGAAAGAAGTAAGGAGAGAAAAAACCTTTGGTATCAGCAATAATACCGTTGCAATATCATTGCGCACCCTCGTCCGTACAAAACGATCCCAAGAGGCTTATTGACAGCCAAGTATAACATCCCCCATTGTTATAAAAAGCAGCATAGCATCATTAGAGGACAAACAAGATGGGACCTTTTTCATAAATTGCCTGTTAGGATGGAAACTGTAAGCTCTTTGACAATACTTATACTGGCAAGAGTAAGTAGGCGATATGTATCTACCTTATATCGATGCACATAATAGAGGACCGCCTCTGCATATTCTCTGCACAAGATCGCCAAAATTAATACCACGAAACAAATCCATTACAATTGAAAAAACTCGAAAAATGTGGTCATTGTCAGGTAACAAGAAGAATAAGCAATATACATATTCTTTTTATTTGGTTATTATTATTATTATTATTATTATTATTATTTTATTATTATTATTATTATTATTATTAGGTGACCTACCCGGCGCTGCCCAGGAAAACTTTGAATGACAGGCTAGGGTAGAGGGAGGGAAGAGGGAAAAAGGAGAAAGGGAGGGACAAGGGAAAGGGGGAGGGGGTGGAAAAGAAGGGAAGAGTGATGGTGTGGTGGAACTGGGAGGGGGAGAGGGATGGGAGGGTGAGGGGAAGATAGAGATGGAGGGAAGGGGAAAGGGAAATTGCCTTTCTCTATTAGAAGAGAAAAATCATCTCTGCTGGACATAAGCCTGTCTCCCATTGGACAATAGTCAGACCTTTTATTGATTGTGTGAAATAAACTGCACAGTAAAATGGAGGAGAATCGTGCAAAGATCCGTCTTCAGAAAACTGCACGAATGTACCGCTAACGCACTACTATACTATACTTCAGAAACTCCCCCTACCGATAGCCTATCATTCCCAGTTTTCCCGGGCAACTCTGGGTAGGTCAGTTAGTATATATAAGGCTATAAACCATCCTCGATCAAAGCCTCATCCAATAATCTTTGTTTGGTTTAAATTTGTCAAGCCTGTTAGCTGCGATTGAATAACAGACATACAGATGGACATAACGCCCATTATAGTATGATTATTATTTCTTATAGTTAGAATATCATTGTTAATAAAAGTACACGTTTTATTAGTGTAATTAATATCAATTATTGAAAAATTTCGCATACATCAGCAACAATATCATAAATTCATTATAGATTTAAATTTTTTCTTCTATACATATATTTGGCTCTTGGCGTAGCATGTTTTACGGGTCAAAAGTAGTACATAAATTGGCCCAGAATACAAAAATGTCACATTCTATATTACCAATCCCAAGCGAGACAATTCGTTCCCACAATTAGCTTTAAATAAAGAAAGAAAAACAAAAGCTCTCAGACTCCCGCAGGTGTCTCGGCAGATAGTCCCGACTCCACATAAAAGCGCCAGGCTTCTTAGCCATTGTGGCATTTTATTTACACTTACGGGTCACTAATGTGTGTTCAAGGGTTTGTCTTGTCTTGAGGTCATCTTACTGTATACTTATCCCATAAGATATTAAAAGCTGTAGAAAATTTATTATGTGTCAGTGTTGAAATACAGTCAGCAAGATTAGGTATTCAAGACCACAATAAGATATTTAATTTAAGTACTCCAGTTTTTGACAAAAGGCCTTCCTTAAATATTCTATGAGAATTATAGTTACATAAAATGCCTAGCATATATCAAAGGAATGTATTTGTAAATGATACTTAGAATGCTAATACTACTAATTATATATTCTAAATTGTTCTGAAAACCTAGTTTTTGCAGTCGTTATTATGATGGATGCAGAAGCCTTTACTGACGCTCATTTTCTAAGAAAAACTCTCCACTTCCAAAGTCATTCTAATAATCTGGGACGAAAAATTTCAGTGGTGAATCTACTGTCGTTCTCAATCATTGCTGCGTCATACCTGGGCATGTACTGGGCGGCAAGCTCCACAAGCGCTGCCGTCAGATCCGATCTCCACAAGAGGGAATCGAGTATGGCAAGAAGAATGACACTCATTGTCGTAACAGATGCTGCCTGTTGGCTTCCCATTATATGCCTGGGCATCGTTTCTCTAGCAGGGGTGAGAATACCACCTCAGGTGAGTTTTGAAGGTTGTTCTCTCAGGATATTTCTTAACCGGATTGCAAAGCTACTTCATAATGACAGTGTCCTCTCATTTGTTTTGCTTACATACTATTCCACTAGCATGCCTATGCGTTTTCATGTTTATAAGAGCGTGGGTCATATGATTTACTATCATTACATCGCGGTAATTATACCCTGATAATTCCATCGTAGCTGTTTCCATTGAAATGTAACTACGTTGCGAGGAATAACAGTGTTAGCAGGTTCATTTTATGCCTTTCTATCTCATGATAATAAATCACGCATACAAACGCAATTAAAAATCGATGAACTTCTCCGAAACTGCCACTTTGACTCAAATGCGGTTACGTCATTACCTTCGCGATTGTTTCCCTGAGTGTAATCATAACATTTCTGATTAACATGACTTCCAAATTTTGTACTCAAGTACAGCCATTTGCATAAAAATGTACCGAAATATTTTAGTAAGCATTTTCATATACACAGATTTTTACATATAACGAAAAGTAATGCACCGGATGCGCATACAGGCCCACTTGCGCGCGCGCACACACACACACAAACACACACACACACTATATATATATATATATATATATATATATATATATATATATATATATATATATATATATATATATATATAGTATATATATATATATATATATATATATATATATATATATATAATATATATATATATATATATATATATATATGGCTGTGTGTATACGTGTACGTATGTGTATATGAATTGTTTATCAGATCGTCATTTATTTGAAGAAGAAACAAAGGTAATTACAAGTTCAAATAGGAGAGGAATGGATGAAAATATAATTCCAATTATCCAATTAAATTAAGTCAGGTAAGAAGAAAACCATAATGAGAAAATGGGTGATACTGTCTAACTTGAAAAGTGTATAAATTTCCAGCATGAGGTTAAGGAATCAGTAGAACGTGCTGAATGGTTTGGGAAGGCAGGAAGATAAAATGAAAAGTAATGTGTTGGGATAAGAAAGATTAAGGAGGAAAAAAAAATGCCGTGTTTCTCAAGTTACGAAGAATAAAATCGGATTATTTACGGCAGCAGAGGAGGTCGGATTAGGCGATCAAAATGTAGGTGTGAGAAAAAAAAGCTATGTAATGAAAGATGGGGACTGAATGTAAGAAAGGCTTGCAAAGAAATGAAGTCATTCTACATGAAAACCAAGGCAAACAAAAAAGCAATGAGGAAGTGTTCTCTGAAGTAAGTGCAGCCCTTTGAATCAAGATAAATTAGGCATACCTCAAGGGCGATAAATAACTAAATCCCGCCCTGTATTAATTCCAGAAAGACGTGCATTATAGATATTATCAAAATTCTTCAAAAATAGGTATGTAATGTTTTAACATTCATACTTGACGTCAAGAGGCCTTGTGGCGTTAAACTGAAATATTTTTTTTATATTTTTTTTTATAAGAATCTCGGAAATAGTTGTGCCGTCGTAGGATATAGCCACGCATATAATTAAAAAGATGTAGCTGCATGTATTCCCTCATGGACTATTTTCAGACCAACTTTTCCATGATGTTATTATTTTTCCTATTCAAATATCACATTGATGTCCAAGTATGTTCTCATGACCAAAGGGACCCAAGAACTAAAATATCTAATGGAAACCCTGCGAAAGAAATGTTATTCCTCATGTGTGAACAACTTTGAATGACAAAGATAATTAAATAACTAATATATGTCTGATTTAACCTTTACTGAACCTTTTCTGTGCTTTTGTATGTCAACATTCAAAAGAAAAATCTTTGTTGTCATTCGACATGCTCATCCAGGTATTCGCGTGGGTGGCCGTCTTCGTACTGCCACTAAACGCGGCTGTGAATCCTCTCCTCTATACGTTGACAACACGCCCTTCGTAGGGAAGGCACGGGAGAGGGCCATGCACGTACGTCGCTCCATGAGGAGGTCTGTCATTAGGCGTACTTTGTCTACAAGCATAGGTAAGATACAAATCAAGTTTCCATTAGTCATAAGGTAAAACCAAGAAGCTAAGTGTGCAAAGCTCTAAGTACGCTGCTGGTTACAGTCATACAAAACCTAAGGTACTACGAGTTTAGGTAAGATACCTGTCCAGTTGAAATGAATGTATATTGAATAAAAGTATAAATAACACTAACACAGCTGAGCCATAGTAGGATATATCCGCACATATATTTTTAAAGATCTAGTTGCATGTATTCTCATGAACGATTTTCAGACCAGTCTCCATTATCATTATTTTTTTTCTTTTATTCAAAGATCACATTGACCTCCAAGTAGGTTTTCAGGACCAAAAGACTCCAAGCCCCAAAATATCTAAATTCAGCTTACGAAGGAGGTGAAGTCCTTTTGAGAGCCAAACTATGGTGGAAAATATTCTCTAGGTTAACGGACTGGCAGCATTACGGCTTGAGAAAAGCATGAGCTAGGAGCCAAGATCCCAAAATTTCAAAGCTGCTGATGCAGTGAGAAGTGAAAAGAGCTCTGGATTTACAGGATGTGTTGATGAACCACAATGCTTCGACTGTAAGTATGGATATTTGTCGAATCAATAACCATATATTAAGGCCATTCTATCCAAAGAAAACGCTTGGCTCATCCCCCTACTGTGGTGCTGCTTTGTGATATCTCAAGTACTTCCTAGTCGTCTCACAAGCATCTCGAGGAACTGTGCTGTGATTCTTCCTTATCATCTTGGTTGTGATGATTTTAAGAACCCGGTAGACAAGAAGTGATTGTGATCTCAGTACTAGTGAAAATAATTAATAAGACTGATCATCACGTGCCCGTCAAAGTTTGCAGTGTGGGTGCTTGGAGGAGGCGGAAATAAGATTATTGCCTGACAGAAAAAGAATGCATTTCAGAACACAGGATATCAAAGGATAGTAAATTCCTCGATAAGGTAGAAATGAAGCAATTTGAATGTAATATTTAAATATTTCTGAGAGTTATTCCTCACAAGAACCAAAGTGTTTATTCACATTCATTAATGCAATATGTACCTGTGATAGTATAATACCATAGAATTCTTGGGAATAAAATGATATATAATGAAGTTGGTTACTTTGTGTGTGCGTGGGTATACAGTACACATTTGTATATACCTTAGGGAGTAAACTATTTTTAGAAAAGTAATAACAAGTACTCCCCTCGTTCGTGATGAAGCTGGGAAACGTAAGTCAGCACAAACATAGAATCCAGATGTGATTGTGCCTCTGACCATATCAATATCATCCCAGTGAAATGGGTCCAAATCCCCATTCAAATATCCTAGACGAGAAATTACCTTGACAAAATTCATTTATAAGTGGAACGCATTAACTAAACCGAACCATTCGACAGCACGGAAAACTACTCAAGGCAACTACATGACTCTATCTAGACTGAATTTAACAAAGTCCCTGGTCCTGCAAGGTACTTGCAATGAAAGTGGTTCATTTAAGGTTGGGAAAAAATATAATCCGACAAGAATATGGTGGAGATATTAAGGTTATTCAGACTGAACAAGAACAAGTTAGAACAGCATAAAGATATGGCAAGACGAATAGAGTTACTCTGAACTGATTTAAAGTTGTTAAATACAACAAAGAGCAAATTCGTAGATTATTACCGACCATTACAAGAGTGCGGCTTTAGTAGGGAATATTCCGTACTTAAATCTGTAAACAAATAGCTGTTAGCTATGTGTAGGATGAAGTAACATCAAAGAAATGAGACCCTAAAATAAAGAGGTGCCAACATTTCTTCATCCCAGGCCGCTTATACAGGTTTAATTCATTTAATGGAAAACTACTAGATGCAAGAAAAAATCATGCAAAAAGCCACCAAAGTTTCCTAATCTCAAGTTGTGATCTTAGATTTTTTTAATGACTCTTGGTCTCCTGTTACAAGAGGAAGTCATGGAAGGGTGATGTAAAAATGGCTCAGCAGCTCAAATAAGATAACACGATTGCATATTGCCTTTCAGAAATTGCTATCATTAAAACATTTTATCATAACAATTTCACCTTTTTACATTCTTTTGGGTCAAACGATTTTTTTCACAAGTGTATCTACTAATTCATCTGTTATTCCCTCTGCTCATGGACTAACATTGGTGAGTATTGGTCTATGTATTCTCTGATATGTATCTATCAATACCCTATAATCCATGTATTATGCCGAAGTTTTTCGGCACTTGACCAAATTACATGGCTACTCACAAAAATCTCGCTATAAAACCAACATAAGTTTAACTTGCTTTTGAACATATATTTGTAAACTTTAGGTTTATAAAATGGCTAATTTATTAAAATGTTTCGGTTTGTAGCAGAATTATTTGTGTAAAATCGAGTATCCTTGATTTCCGTAGTGTTCTATGATACGAATACTTCAGTTTACTGTTTGATGTTACGTATGAATATGTATATTCTGCTCATACACACACACACACACACACACACACACACACACACACACACACATAATATATATATATATATATATATATATATATATATATATATATATATATATATATATATATATATATATATATATATCAAGGAAAATCCACGAAGGAAAGTGCAACAATGGAGCAACCGTTGCGAAGTCTTTCGACTCTTGTCCTTTACCAAGGACGAGAGTCAAAAGGCCTCGTAGTGGTTGTTCCATAGTTTCACTTTCCTTGCTGAATTTTGCCATTTTTTAATAACTCATCACATTCCAAATTTTTGTGATTCAGTTACAAAAACACACACACACACATACACACGCACACACACACGCACACACACACACACATATATATATATGTATATGCATATATATATATAGATATATATATATATATATATATATATATATATATATATATCTTCTTCTTCTTCCCAGCTTTTTCCCATTTTTATATGGGGTCGCCGTTTCGGATGAGCCGTTTCCATCTATTTCTATCTTGCGCTTCTGCCTCATCAATTCCCTTCTCATGTAAATCTCTACACAGTCCTTCCATCTCTTTCTTGGTCTCTCTCTTTCTTCTTCCTTGCACCTCCACTCCATAGTATGTCTCCCAGCGTGTCCTCATCTCTCCTCAACAGGTGTCCATACCATCTCAGCCTCCCCTCCTGCAACTTTCTTTGATACTTCCACCACCTTAGTTGACCCCCTTATGCAGTCATTTCTGATCCTATCCACTCTTGTTACCCCAGACATCCACCTAAGCATTCTCATTTCTGCCACATCCATCTTCTTCTGCTCTGCTTTTCTCATGCTTGCTGTTTCCGTACCATACAGCATTGCTGTTCTTACCACCGTCTTGTGAAATTTTCCTTTAACCATAAGCGGCACTCTTTTGTCACAAAGAACTCCCGAGGCCGCTCTCCAGTGTTCCAGCCTGCCTGTACCCGATGTTTTACTTCTTCTTCATACTTCCTCCAGCGTTAACAAAAGATCCCAAATACTTAAACTTATCAACTCTCCTTATTTGCTCTCCACCAAGCTGAATACTTTCTCTACATCATCCCCCCTCAGTGGTGGTACACATATATTCTGTCTTGGATCTACTTATTCTCATTCCTCTGTCCTCCAGTACTTGTCTCCATCTTTCCAATTTCACTTCCAGATCTTCCCTGCTCTCTGCACACAGAACAATATCATCCGCATACAATATGTTCCATGGTACTGTCTCCCTTACTTCCTCTATATAACATCCATCACTATGTTAAAGATAAATGGGCTCAGAGCCGACCCCTGGTGTAATCCTACTCTCCACCTCAAAACCTTCTGTCTCAACACATGCTCCTCACTCTGGTAAATACATTCCGGTACATCTCTTGTATCAATCGCACATACTTCTCTGGCACCATCTTCTCCCTCAGGCTCCTCCATACCTCTTGTCTCGGGACTCTGTCATAAGCCTTTTCAAGGTCATGAATACCATATGTAGGTCCCTTTGTCTTTCCCCGATCTCCATTATTTGCCTCAGACAAAATATACCATCTGTTGTTCCCCTTCCCTTCATAAAATCCCATCTGCTCTTTACCTATTTGTACTTCTTCTCTCAGTCTAGCATCTATCATCCTTTCCAGTATCTTCAAAGTGTGGGACATCAATTTAATGCCCCTATAATTACCACATCTTGGACATCGCCTTTCCCTTTAAAAATTGGGATCAATATACTCCCACGCCACTCATTTGGTATCTTTTCCTGTTCAAGGATCTTTATCATAAGATCGTACAGTATAATCCACTCCTTCATCTCCTAATGCTTTCCATGCCTCCACCGGGATCATGTCTGGTCCGGTTGCCTTCCCATTCTCATCTTCTTCAGTGCAATTTAGTACCTCTTGCCTAGAAAACCTCATTACCATGCAATGTTCACTTGCCATCCTCTCTTATTAGTCTATTATTTTCTTCATTTAACAACTGTTCGAAATATTCTTTCCATCTCTTCACAATGTCTTCCTCCTTTCTAAGCACTACACCCTCTTGATTCTTATTTGTTTGATGTGTGTTATATCTTTGGTGACTCTTATTTCTAGCCTTTGATTAGCTTCATCATCTTTCTTTAATCCTTCCTTTGTCCCCAGCTCATTATACACATCATCATACGACTTTGCGTTAGCTGGGCTACCACCTTTTTCACCACCGTTGTTTTTTCTCTCTGTACCTATTTCTGTCTTCCACTGACTGTGACTCTTCCCATCTTTTCTTTGCCTCCTTATTATCTTTTACTACTTTTCTCAATGTCTTCATCCCACCACCAACTATCCTTTTCTTCCCATATGATACCAGATGTCTCTCCTAGCAGCTCCTTTCCATGCCTTCTTATTACTGCTGCATTTCGTGCCCACCATTCTTGAACATCTTCAAATACCTATATCAATATCCTCCAAAAACCTCTTAAACTCTCTCTTCTTATCCCCTTCCTTCTGTAATTCGTACCATTTAATTTTCCTTATCCCTTTAGCTTTGGTTTTTCTTTCCCTTTTCAACTTCAAGTCCATACAATAGCAGCCTGTGTTGGGGGGCTACATGGTCGCCTGGAATAACTTTGCAGTTCTTGACCTCCACCAGATTTATCCTTTATACAAGAAATAGTCTATCTGGGAGAATCTTCCCCCACTCCTATATGTTATTAGGTGTTCCCTTTTCTTCTCAAAAAAACGTGTTTTACTATTGCCATGTCGAATGACACAGCAAAGTCCACTACACTCTCTCCTTCTGGGTTCTCTCCCCAATTCCATGCCGGCCCCCATGCACCCGCCCAATCGCCTCATTTTCACTTCCGACATGGCCATTCAAATCTGCCCCAACTATCACCCTCTTCATGCTCTTCCAGTTCTTGCATTATCCATCCACGTCTCTCCAGAAATTTCCCTCTTCTTCTGTGCAACCAACTTGTGGTGCATATGCGCTTATAATATCAGAATCTCTCCTCCATAACATATCTTCAATCTGATGATACGGTCATTCTTTCTATGCACTTCTATTACCGAGTTCTTTAGTTCACTAGACAGTACTATGCCAACTCCATTTCTACCTTGTTTATTTGCTCCCACTATAATATAGCTTATATCCATCTCCCAACTCTTTAGCTTATTTCCTTTCCACCGCGTTTCTTGCACACACACAACATCTACTTTCTTTTCTCTCATCAAGTCAGCCAATTCTCTACCTCTCCCAGTCATGGACCCAACATTTAGCTGACATACTCTGAACCCAATGTGAGCTCGCTTCTTTAGCTGCACCCGCTCCTGATGCAGTAGCCCTCGCCTTACCACAGAGTTAGGGCGATGTCTCTGTGCGTGCGTTTACGGAGTAACTGCCTAGCATTACCTCTTTCCATATTCGGCTCATTCCATTTTGGTTTTGGCACAGATTTGTTACAGCCGGATGCCCTTCCTGGACACCAACCCTCCCTATTTATCCGGGCTTGGGACCGGCACCCATAAGGACTTGGTTGCCCCCCCAGGTGGCTAGGTAGTATATATGATATATATATATATATATAATATGATAGATATATATATATATATATATATAGATATTTATATAGTATATATGATATATATAATATAGATATATATATATATATTATACATATATATATATATATATATATATATATATAGAATATATATATATATGATATATATATATATATAGATAATAGAGGTATCTACATATATAATATATATATATAGTAGATAATATATATATATAATATATATATTATATATATGTAGATGATATATAGATATATATATAGATAGATAATATATATATTATACATATATATATGATAATAGATATATATAGTATATATATAATATGTAGTATATATCTATATGGATATATATATATATATATATATATATATATATATATAGTATATATATATATATATATATATATATATAATATATATTATATATATATATACAGTATAAATATATATATATATATATATATATATATATATATATATAGATATATATACTATATATATGATATATAATATATATAGATGTATATATATGATTTGTATGTATATTATATATATAATTATATATATATATGTATATATAAATATATATATATATATATATATATATATATATATATATATATAGATATATATATATATATAAAAATATGTATGTATATATATATATATATATATATATATATATATTATATATATATATATATATATACATATATATATATATATATATATATATATATATTATATATATATATATATATATATATATATAGATATATATATATATATATATTATATATATATACACGTATGTATATATATCTACTTCAGAAAAAATAAACCAATAGGCACTGTCACATGCTTATTTTAATCTTGTTGCCAAGGATAAGTCCAATGTAGAAAATATGTCCAAAAATTTTTTATATAGATTTTATGTCAACACACCTTTTCATACTGCATTACTCTCTCGTATATTGTATCTATTCTTGTCGGTCTTTTATGTTCAGAAAAGTGTATTCCACCAGTTCTTCCACTTCAGAAACTCCTCTCTCTCTCTCTCTCTCTCTCTCTCTCTCCTCCACACCCTCCCAAGTTATGCTTTCTTTTCCCCTCATCCATTGTTCTACAGACTTTCAGGGACAGAATCGCCTCAGAACAATGTGACCGATATTTTCCCTACCGCTAGTGTTTAAACGAATTATTCACTGTACCATACATCTCTTCCTCTGCTTTTTAGTTAATTTACTCGTCATAAACTTGTTTATACTTTCAATCCGTTCTTTTCATCTATTCTCATCTCGCTTCCACACTTCCCTTCCTTGAGAGCGAGTGGACTACCCTCTACACTGACTTTTCTAGATACTTATATTCTCACGAATTCTTTGAGCATTGACTCCGAGCCCTTCCTTGTTTCGCCAATTTCATGATATCCAATTCTGTTCATCATTCCCACAAATAACCGACATGTTTTCTTGTCAATTAATTCCAAAGAATTGCAATTTTTTTTTTTTTTTTTTGGTGAATTCACGGAAACTATCTGATCTTTATTGATTAGGGTAATGTTTTTTGTTAATGCTACTCTTGCGGATACATACTAGTCCACTATCTAGAACAACTATTGCTTCTTAACCATTCAAATCCTTTTGGCATACAGGCAGTTTTTCTAGTCTTAGCTCT
Source organism: Macrobrachium nipponense (assembly GCF_015104395.2). NCBI lineage: Eukaryota > Metazoa > Arthropoda > Malacostraca > Decapoda > Palaemonidae > Macrobrachium > Macrobrachium nipponense. Next base: position 123,403,181 of record NC_061107.1, read on the forward strand.
AATCACTTATAAAATAACAAAGTTATACAGGTAAAATGGCCTACAAGTGACATGTCATTAGGTTTAATAATAATAATAATAATAATAATAATAATAATAATAATAATAATACTTATTACAAAAGTAATGGCTACTTCAGCAGCATTACACTTGTAGATTCTTCTCTATTTTGCGAATAGCGGCTTTTTCAGTGCTACTTAAACAGGCTAGTAGAGCGCTATAGAGGTCATGGTAAAATACAGCGTCAAAATAGGTGTATATATTTGAATTTTACAGATAAACTATGATACCATAGTCATCAAAGTCATTAACGATTTTCTCTCTCTCTCTCTCTCTCTCTCTCTCTCTCTCTTTCTTAAAGCGAGCTTTCGTCTGGAGCTGCCAGACATCCTCGGGCTGGGAAGCTGAGGGTGGACTGATCTTGGTGCGGTGTCCGTCCTCCTTATATCTGTGGTTGACAGCAGGGGGGGTCTGCCCCATGCTTGTCTCCTATTGGCTGGTGGCGGTGAGTCTTGTTTTCATTGGCTGCCTGAGCCAGGTCTCAAGCCACTTTCTTCGGGCCGATGGTTGCGTTGCAGCATATCCTGCAGCCGCCTGGACCTCCTAAGCGGCGCTGTAACATTGATGGGCGTTGCGCTACGCTGTGGGACGTCACGGCTACTTTGATTTCCATCGGCTGCAGGAGTACCTCGTTCGGGGGCGTTGTCATCCATAGAGTTGTCATGATCGGTGGTGTCATTGTTGGTGGCAGGTCTTCTCATACTCGTAGGGAGGAGAAATTCTTCCTGCGTCGTATTCAGAGTAGGTTTTATTTGCTGGATGAGTAGCGCCTCCAGCAGGCGCAACCGACGGGCATCAGGGGCCTTCCCGATGATCTTCGTGTTCTTTATGATGACATCTCGGGAGATGGCCTCGTGATGTTGGTGCGGGCGTGAATTCTTTATAGCCCCTCTTGGGCGTGGCACGAGAGTCTCTTCGACAGTCGCATGGTAGTCATACCTACGTAGGCGCCGCTGCAGTCGCGGACTGGGCATGTATACTGGTACACTACATGCGTCTGCTTCAGGGGTTCTCGTACCTGTGGAGAGGGGTTATTTTTCATAATAAGATCGCGCGTCCTCCGATTCTGGTAATATATGATCAGGTCGATATTCTTGGTGTCGTCAGTCGGGGATACATTATCAGAAATAATTTTCTTAATGGCAGATATGGACGTTATATTGACGACATCTTTGTGCAAGTCGACGCCGAGGATGAGGTAGAAGCCCTCCGTCAAGCATTTCAGCAGTGTAGTGTGCTGAATTACACAGTCGAACGCAGCTCCGACGATCGGCTCCCCTTCCTCGACGTCCTTGTAAGCAAGACGGAAGACGGTCTCCGTACTTCAGTCTACACAAAGAAAACCAATTTAGGACTTTGCCTCAACGGAGACAGCGAGTGCCCCGCCAGATTCAAAAGCACCACCGTCAGGGCCTTCGTCAGGAGGGCCCTCTCCCACTGCTCAACCTGGCAGGACACTCACCAGGAACTCGACCGCGCCTCCCAAGTACTTGTAAATAACGGGTACTCAAATAAATTAATCAGCAAGGAAGTCCGCACAGCCCTGGAGAAATGGTACGGTAGTGAGAGCCCGCAGCCCCGCCCCCAGGATAATATCAAGCTGTACTACAAAGCCTTCATGAGTTCCCATTACCGTGAAGAAGAGGACGCCATTAAGAAAATTATTTCTGATAATGTATCCCCGACTGACGACACCAAGAATATCGACCTGATCATATATTACCAGAATCGGAGGACGCGCGATCTTATTATGAAAAATAACCCCTCTCCACAGGTACGAGGAACCCCTGAAGCAGACGCATGTATTTTTTTGTGTACCAGTATACATGCCCAGTCCGCGACTGCAGCGGCGCCTACGTAGGTATGACTACCATGCGACTGTCGAAGAGACTCTCGTGCCACGCCCAAGAGGGGGCTATAAAGAATCACGCCCGCACCAAACATCACGAGGGCCATCTCCCGAGATGTCATCATAAAGAACACGAAGATCATCGGGAAGGCCCCTGATGCCCGTCGGTTGCGCCTGCTGGAGGCGCTACTCATCCAGCAAATAAAACCTACTCTGAATACGACGCAGGAAGAATTTCTCCTCCCTACGAGTATGAGAAGACCTGCCACCAACAATGACACCACCGATCATGACAACTCTATGGATGACAACGCCCCCGAACGAGGTACTCCTGCAGCCGATGGAAATCAAAGTAGCCGTGACGTCCCACAGCGTAGCGCAACGCCCATCAATGTTACAGCGCCGCTTAGGAGGTCCAGGCGGCTGCAGGATATGCTGCAACGCAACCATCGGCCCGAAGAAAGTGGCTTGAGACCTGGCTCAGGCAGCCAATGAAAACAAGACTCACCGCCACCAGCCAATAGGAGACAAGCATGGGGCAGACCCCCCCTGCTGTCAACCACAGATATAAGGAGGACGGACACCGCACCAAGATCAGTCCACCCTCAGCTTCCCAGCCCGAGGATGTCTGGCAGCTCCAGACGAAAGCTCGCTTTAAGGAAAGAGAGAGAGAGAGAGATGAGAGAGAGCGAGAGAGAGAGAGAGAGAGAGAAAATCGTTAATGACTTTGATGACTATGGTATCATAGTTTATCTGTAAAATTCAAATATATACACCTATTTTGACGCTGTATTTTACCATGACCTCTATAGGCGCTCTACTAGCCTGTTTAAGTAGCACTGAAAAAGCCGCTATTCGCAAAATAGAGAAGAATCTCTACAAGTGTAATGCTGCTGAAGTAGCCATTACTTTTAATAAAGTATGCTTGAGAGAGGGTCTCCTTCCTAAATAATAATAATAATAATAGGGGCAAAATTAACTGTAACGTCGTCTACCAGACGGGACAATTTCAACGTCCAGGTCTTGGCTTCGTTGACTCCTCTATAAAATTGTTTTATGCAACGACTGCTTCTTATTCAAGAACCAACAGTTCCTTCCTCGTTTATTCAACAAAGGTATTGTCTCATGACTTTTTGTCAAAGGGATAGTCCTTTCACACGGGATCCCTAGAGGTCAGTTCATTAAATGTTTTATTTTCTTTGTACTTCCGGGCAATGTTGATCAGTCTTTCTTCTAATTTAGGGAAGGAGTTATTTTCGAAGATAATGGGAAAGCTATCCACTACT
>NC_061107.1:123423875-123451375 GCF_015104395.2 Macrobrachium nipponense
CTAAAAACAGTCACTGATATCTTTAGAACATCATGTTATGTTATTGTGTAAAACTATTTTTCATATAGCAAAATTGCTGAAGGACAAGCTGAAATCATCCTTCAGCATGCCACCTGCCCTAGGAGCCAAGAAATTCCTCATAAACTTGGGGGACAGGCACAGGAGACGATCGGCAATCGCATGTCTACAATCAGTTGCGGGGGTTCATAACACTACTGCCACGGACAGCCAACCTAAGTCAACCCTAGATCTTGTGAGAGGTATCCTCCTTACAAAACTGCCCCGCCAAACAGTGGCTTCAACTATGCCAATCGAAGAATTCTTGAAAGCGGTCAACACAATGCACATGGCCCACAAGACAGCTGAGCTCACACAGCTGCCAACAACAGCAGCAGCACGACGGCCCCAGTAGTCAACCAACGTGAAATCTGACAAAGACCCAGAGGGACTGGCCATCCCCTTCCACAAACAAAACCTCCCCAAACAATTTATCAAGGGGAAGACCAGGCAAAAGAAAGATGAACCTCTAGAGGGAATGTGGTACTGCCATTTGAGATTTAGAAAGAAGGCCCACAAACGTCACAAAGGCTATCTTTTTTTTAAAAAAGCATGCAAGATGGTGGCACCCACAACCCAACTAACTAAATGTCAGTGATAAACAGACTGGCTGCTTTGCAAGAGAAACTGTGCTTCTTCACCTCTTGTCTTTCTTCCAGGTACAAACACATGTTCCTTCGTCAGGAACGAAAGGTCAAACACAGAGTTCCTCGTCGACACTGGGGCATGTAAATCCTTTGTGCCAGCCAGCCCACACAAATAGCTCAACCCCACTCCACCCACCAACCTCCATATATCCACCACCAGTGGAGCACCACTCAAAACATATGGGAAGCAGGATATGAATGTGTCGTTCAGTGGAAAGGGCTACAGTTGGACCTTCTGCATGGTAGACATGACGATAGCACTTTTAGGAGCAGATTTCCTACAAGCACACAACATGCCAGTGGTGATAGCATCAAAACAACGGATCCTGTTAAAATAACTCTGTCATCACCTCATCAGCACCTGCACAGACAACCCACCACCACATTGTCACCACAACATTAGAGATGCCAAACAGGCCCATTGCAGTAGCTACCCAACCACCAGAAATATCCCGACTTCTGCAGCAACATGACAAAAAGCTCCCACCCCATGGGCATCCCCCGTCACATAGTACCAAAACCTGATGGAACACGGTGCCCGAGCGAAGACTACCAGTGGCTAAACATCAAAACAAAGCCAGACAGATGCCCATTGCCGAACATAGCGGACATAACCAACCAGCTGAACAGAGCAAAGATCTTTACCAAAGTAGACCTTCTGAAATGATACTTCCAAGTTCCAGCAGCAAAAGAAGATATAGAGAAGACCATGATCTCATGACCGCCTTTGGTACCTACACTTTCTACTATAGCTGTTTCAGCTATTGCAATGCAGGGGCAACCTTCCAAAGACCTATGGACGAATTACTAGGCAACCTTCCCTTCTGAGAAATGTTTAATTAAAATGAATTCATGGTAAAGGAAGAGAAATGCAAATGGGTAAAGAAAACAGTGGAGTTCCTGGGACATCAAATAAGCCCAGACAACATTAAACCCCTACCAAGGGAAGTAAAAGCAATCACCGATTTCCTAAAACCAATAACAATTAAAGCAGTACATGAATCTTCAGAACTAATTAACTATTATGCTGAAATTGTGAGTCCAATCTACAAAATTATGAGTCCAATCTACAAATGCCTACAAAGAAAACAGAAAAAATTAAGTTAGTCAGAAGATCAACACAAGGAAAAACTTCTGCAACCACATTAGTAATTCCTCTACCCCATAGGTCCTTCACTTTGACGAAGGACATAAGTAACACAGCGATGGGTGCAGTACTTGAGCAGAACACAGACGATAGTCATCATTTGCTGGTATTGTACAGCAAGAAGTTAACAACACAAAGCCATCCATCGCTTAAGACACGCTTGCGGGACAACAGTTCATCGTACAAACAGACCATCAACCCTTGGTGCATGCTTTCACAAAGGCAGCAGATGCATGGCAACAGCGTCACCTCTCAGCAATAGTTGAATACTCCTGCACCATCAATACTTGATGGTGCAGGTTCATCAAACATCATGGCAAACACCATGGCAGACACACTATCACAAAACTGCATCAACGCCATCTAGCTCGGGATAGCCTATCCCGAAATAGCTGAGGTGCAAAGAGACAACGTGGACCTACGACGACTGAGGTGGAGCAAGCTGTCAATCAACAATGGAGAGACGACCATTACCTGCGAAACAAGCATAGGACGACCTCACACATACCTGCCAAAAGGCGCCTCAGAAAAAAAGCCTTTACCCTCACCCACAACCTGTCCCACCCATCAGGCTGGTCAACCACCAAATTTTACCAAAGCGGTATAATTCCGGTGGGAATGAAAAAGGACATGAAAAACTGGACGAGAAAATTACCCGGGTGTCAGACATAAAAAATCACAAGACGTAAAAAAACGGAATAGGAGAGTTCAGTACAACACACTGCTGACTCCCCACATCAGTATCAACATAGGACCCTAACTCCCTGTGAGGGATACAGATACCTGTTCACCATCAACAAAAATACCAGATACCCTGAAGCAATACCGATGTGCTAACAGAAGGTGGAGAGTTGCGTGAAAGCTCTCATCAGATGGCTCAGCAGATCATCACGAGTAACAGGGGGGGACCAACCTAAGGGATATTTTGGTTTCTATTCAACGTAAAATTCCAAACAACGCCTCATTTTCAACCATTTCACGTTGACTGTGACAGTCTGGCAGGAACCCGAAAGTTTCCAGCAAGTAGATTGTTATTGGATTTTAATTTTGATAACAAAGATAGTAATGATAATGCTGATAATAGAAATATGGAGCCTTATTTCATCTCATTCTTTCTTCATAGCCTAATGCATTAATTCTCAAGGCCAGAAAGTTCACATGGATAACATCTTTCCTGAGGCATTCTGTCTTTGAAATCAGAATAATAAAGAGAAATGCTCATGAAAGGACGTAAAACCGCCGCTAAATTAAAGCATGAAGTATAATAAATAGATCGAGAGAATAATTTTTTAGGCGTTATGTTTATATCCAGGATGTTTCTTAGATTAAGAGAACAGTGAATGACGAGAATAGTAGTGTTAAAATACACAACCTGATGAAAGTAGAAATAGACATAGTATATTTAGAAATATAAATATACAGCGAGAGCTTCCGACAACCTGCTCCAACGAAGTAAAATTTTTAAAAAAATGAAAGAAAGGAAATTGCTTTCAGGAAGCCAAGTTGCAGAGGCCCAAGCTGCTTTGGGCAATCAAGGGGAAAGGTCATTTGCTGGTTTATCTTCGGAGAACGATGGGATTGTCTCGCTACAAAGTGAGACCGGTTTATTTTTGTGAACGCTTCTTTTTAACTCACATTCTAGTTTTCTGTAAAAAAAAAAGTACTATTGGGTTGGCTTTGTCTGTCCGTCCGCACTTTTTCTGTCGTCCCTCAGATCCTAAAATCTACTGAGGCCAGAGGGCTGCAAATTGGTATGTTGATCCTCAACCCTCCAATCATCAAACATACCAAACTGCGGCCATCTAGCCTCATTAGTTTTAAAAATAAAAATGATTGCTGTAATCAAAGTCAAACGAATGGCATTACAAATGTAATTGTGACAGTAGTCAGAGCGGTTGCATACTAAATGTATGAGTAATGAGGACATTAACACAATGGAAGCTAGCTAATAAAGCATTAATGAGAGTAAAAAGTATGCTTTTGCAAATACAGAATAACAGGTTGGATGATTTTGCTTCTAAAACATATTTATTGTGTTCTATCAGACACGTGCTTTCTTTAAAAACAATTCATAATGATAATGTTCAGGTAAAATCATAAATGTATGTTTATGGTTTGCTGCACACTTGGAAAGTTTGTGTTTTAAAGAGCAAATGCATTTGCAAATTGATGCGTTATCTAATGGAAATAACGTCCAATTGAAGACAGTCTTAATGTATCTAAGAATATTACCCTCAAGAATATTTTCTAATTCCCTGTGTAACGAACAAAAACATCTTTCACAAAAACACACGAAACTTGAGATTGTCTCATTAATTAACAAATTGCAATATAAACATGGATATTTTAATTGCAACGTGCCAAAACGCGCAGTTTTACTGAAAACACCGATTTCTAGTTTTATAAAACATTTACCCCATTTACTATGCATGCATTTCTGTTTAATGGGAGGCATGAACCTGATGCTTGGAGGACATCCTCTTGATCTCAGGTCTAATTGCTGATAGCGTCGCTCGCATATCGGCCTCAAGGGATAACAGTCTGTTCCTCGGTTTGGATTTAATTGTTGCCATCTCAGAGAATGCCTGCTCGCAGATGAGAAAGAGTTGATGGTATGAAAATTGTTCACTTATTTTAGCACGAAACAGGAATCATTAACTTCAACAAAACAGAAATCATTAACTTCAAAAGCAAATCTCAATAGCACAGAATATGCATTCAAGCAAATAATCCCAGTTTCGTTAAGTAAGATCAATAATAAAATAATAATAATAATAATAATAATAATAATAATAATAATAAAGGCTGCAGAAGGAAGTGTAGGGGCACAAAAGACCAGCTCCTGATAGACAAAATGGTAATGAAGAACAGTAGGAGAAGGAAAACCAACCTAAGCATGGCATGGATAGACTATAAGAAAGCCTTCGACATTATACCATACACATAATAATAATAATAATAATAATAATAATTCTTTATTTCCAATATTTACATTGGGTATTCATAAAATATAAAGCTACAATTAGTAAAATCATCTTACAAATAGTTAAAATATTTGTTATTTTAGACATACAAAAGTTGTTTTAGGAATCAACAATTCGGCTAAAACTTTGTAATTAAAATAATTCATCAGTAATAAAAGAATATCATAAAATTAGAAAGCATTTACTTAAAATATAGTGAGTAAAAATTACTCTTCCCGAATACTGAAGTACATTGTCATAGACCACATAAGTTGTGTTAAAAAAAAGTCATGTTACAAATAGTATTAAATAAGCATACTAGATTATAAGGAAATCTTAATTTGTAAATAAAAGCCATCTTATCCATAAGTATTATCTAAAAATAATTCCACCATCTATAAAAGTACAGTAGTGCCTTCAAAAGCACTTTTAATAAGACAATTAAGCATAACGTTCATACATTAATCGGAACCATTTAAAGTTAGTTTCTTTAAGTGTACATTAAAAGCAGCGAGAGAGGATTTTTGTTTAATTGTGCCTGGTACTTTATTGTATAATGCTGGGCCTCGAATACTAAACTGGCGGGAGCCTATCTCTGTTTTCGCCCTTTCTACATACAGATTTTCCTGCTGTCGAGTAGAAACCCCATTAACTGCGTATACTGTTGGAAAATCATATAACCATTCAGGAGTTATTTTACGTATTGTTTTGAATACCAAATTACAGACATCTATGGTATATTTGTCTTTTATCTTTAACCATTCTAATTTTTGAGGTAAGGGGATATGTGGTCATGTTTTTTTACATTACCAATAGCCACTCGGGCGGCAAAGTTTTGAAGTTTTTGAACCCTTTTCATTTGTAGAGCCCAGTTACTCCCAAATTCTTAAACAGTAGTTGATTATACTCATAGCCAGCGACTGAACAACTATTTTACGCGTAGAAGAATCAAATGAGTCTTTTACTCTATTTAAATAAATTAAAGTACCCATCACTTTCTTATAAATTTCATCTATATGCATTTCAAACGTCATATATCTGTCAAAATAAACCCCTAGATTTTTTACAGCTTTCATGGGTTTAATCATATTTCCATTAAAATCTATTTGCACATTGTCTCCAATTTCTGATATATATTGTCGGGAACCTATTAAAATGAATTGTGTTTTTTTCTCATTAAGAAGCAAACCATTAGTTAAGAAGTAGTATTTGGCCTTCTTTAGTATGTATTCTGCCCTATGAATTAGTTCGTCTATTTCATTTACAAATCCTTCAATTAAGATCTGGGTGTCGTCGGCATATTGGATGACGAAACAGCCGGGTAGTGATTTTACCAGATCATTGACATAAATTACAAAGAGTATTGGGCCAAGAATAGAGCCCTGGGGTACACCAAACTCTACAGTTTTTTGGGAAGACACAATTTGACCCAGAAGACAATTTCTATGTTATAAATAACTCTTTAGCCGATAAGGAGAGAATAATAGGAGAACTACAAACTAAATTATTCCTTGCTGAAGAAAAAATCAGACATCTACAAGAAAGCCTTCAAAATAAGTACGGATCACGTCCCTCTGAAGCCATTACTCCTCCATTAAGTGGGAAAATGTATTACTTATTGGAGATTCTTGTCTAAAGGAAGTTAAGTCTAGTGACCTTCAAGATAGTGTCATGGTAAGAACCCTACCAGAAGCAAATATGGACCTACTAAAATCTTGGGTAATGGAAAAGCTGGAACATTCACCTAACGAATGCGTCATTTATTGTGGAACTCAAGATCTACTCGTCGAGGATATTACAGTGGAGGGAATTATCGACAATCTGGGCACCGTTATTGCTGAACTCAAAGAGAAAAATCAAGAAATAGAGGTAAAGGTCTGTGAGCTTGTACCATCAATGAAAACAAATGATTTACCTGAAAGAATAACCGAATATAATACCAAAATGGAAGAATGGTGTAATAAAAATGGAGTTACGTTGATTAAAACACAAAAATTCTTCAAGCTAGGAACTGGCGATCTAGATATTAACTGTTACGATGCCCAAAATGATAAATGCTATGATTTACTTAATAGAGTAGGTGCTATTAGATTGTTAGATGCTATTTCCTCTGTATGCTTAGATAACTTTGTATGTTCCAGCTGGAAAGCTGTCAAATCAAATTTATGTAGTTTTAACAATATTCTCAGACCTAATACTATGGAAGATGTGAGTACAGAATTGTTGGCAAATCGAGTGAAAAGGGGAAGAAATATAACAAGGCCCCAGCAAAATAAAAACAAGTACTTTAGGAACGAGAACCTCTCTCGAGTGGGATATGCCAATTCTCAAACGTGTCCTAGATATAATAATGATAGTAATGGCTCAGGCTATACTTATAGAAATAACAAAATTGGCAACTATAGTAATCATCTTAATACTAGAGGTAATAGATATGGCTGCTATAACTGCGGTGAATTCAATCACCAACAATCGAACTGTAGATTTGATCATAAACTAAGATGTAACATATGTTATGAATTTGGTCACAAAAGTAGATTATGCGAACAAAACCCCAACTACTAGGATCTTGGCCAGGAAGATGGTGCCGACAGGAAGACTTCTCCTAGATTCAGTGATATGTTAACGGTAGTCCATATTAATGCCCAATCCTTGTTGAGTCATAAACTTGAAATAGAACTTATGTTAAACGAACAAAACATTGATATTTTATGTGTTAGCGAAACATGGTTATACACTAATATAAGTGACGCATTTATAAATATTCCCCTGTATGATGTCTACCGTCAGGATCAAGGTCGGGGTGGAGGGGTATGTATATTTGTCAGAAACTATTTGAAGGTCACCGAAATGAATTTAACGATCGAAAAATGTGAGGGTGTAGAAGACAAGTGGATCTCGATTCAATATCGCAAGTTTCCGTCTGTTATTGTAGGATGCGTCTATCGCCATCCCAAAGCACCGGTAACCTCTTTTGATTATATCTCCGATATTTTTAAAGAAATTATTTTACGAAATAAGCATATATTTATCTATGGGATTTTAATGATGATCTGCTAAAGACCGAGAATAAAATGTCTAAACTAATTAAAAAACTAAATTTCGATCAGATAGTAAACAAACCTACTAGAATTACTCCTACATCAGCGTCTTTAATTGATCTCGTAATAACAAATGCTAAACATATGATAATAAATATTGATATTATACCAAGCTTGGTGGCAGATCACGAGACAATCTTAACTCATCTGAATATTCGTAAGCCAAAAAAGAAACCTATTTTAAAAACTTTTAGATGTTTGCAAAATTATTCTCCAGACTTTCTTGTGATCTCCTCACGAATAACGTAAATATATTAAATGGTATTTAAATACTGACAATGTAAACAACCAAGTTGGAACTTTAAACGACGTCTTTACATCGTGTCTAAACATTTGTGCTCCGGTTGTAACGAAAGAAATCGTTCGTCCCCCTGAGGGCGCCGTGGATAACAGATGAAATAAAGCGAGACATGAAAGAAAGAGACAGATTGAAAAGTGAGTTAAAAAATCAAACTTTTAACATCTCCTTGAGAGAAAAACATAAAGACCTGAAGAAGAGAGTAAATTCAAAGTTAGCGGGAAGCCGTAAGCAGTATTACAAAAGCGAATATCAGAAAGCTAAAGGCAATGTTTCTGCTACTTGGAAAATAACAAAAAATATGCTATTTAATGGACAACAAACAGATAGGAGCTCTATGCTATTGCCAGCAGTAACTAATGTACACTCTAAGGCTGAAAAATTCAATGATTTTTTCGCTGAGGTCGGGAAAAAAACTTTCGAAAAAACCCAAGAGGAAATTAGGAAATGTAATATCTCTACTGAAACAGTACGTAATATTCCAGTTAGAGAATTAGATAGTTTTAAACCTACTCCTGTTGATTGTAATACTGTCATCTTAATTATAAAAAATCTTAAAAGCACAAATGCCTTTGGATCTGACGGGATTAGTTTGCGTTTCATTAGGGATGGGTTATATATTATCGCATTTTACCTTACAGTTATAATTAACACATCCATAGCCACTAAACAGTATCCGGGGTTATGGAAAAATCCCCACGTAATTCCTGTTTTTAAGAGTGGTGATATGGAAGACGTCTCCAATTATCGTCCTATATCTTTGCTACCGGTATTATCTAAAGTTCTGGAAAAAATAATTGCTATTCAATTAACTGATTTTCTAGAGACAAATGGTCTAATCTCACAAAGTCAACACGGCTTCAGACCAAAATTATCAACTGAAACGGCTCTATTAAAAATATCAGATAAGATTTATAATAACATGGATAATAAGAAAGTCTCACATGGCTAATAGAATGCCTGAAAATATATGGGGCAGAGGAAAACACCATCAGCTTCCTCAAAAATACAATGCGCAACTGGAATACAATACTTACAAGCTCTGGAATAAGACTAGCAGAGGTTAATATCAGGAGAGGGATCTTCCAGGGCGACTCACTGTCCCCACTACTCTTCATAGTAGCCATGATTCCCATGACAAAAGTACTGCAGAAGATGGATGCTGGGCACCAACTCAAGAAAAGAGGCAACAGAATCAACCATCTGATGTTCATGGACGACATCAAGCTGCATGGTAAGAGCATCAAGGAAATAGATACCCTAATCCAGACTGTAAGGATTGTATCTGGGGACATCAGGATGGAGTTTGGAATAGAAAAATACGCCTTAGTCAACATACAAAAAGGCAAAGTAACGAGAACTGAAGGGATAAAGCTACCAGATGGGAGCAACATCAAACACATAGATGAGACAGGATACAAATACCTGGGAATAATGGAAGGAGGGGCTATAAAACACCAAGAGATGAAAGACACGATCAGGAAAGAATATATGCAGAGACTCAAGGTGATACTCAAGTCAAAACTCAACGCCAGAAATATGATAAAAGCCATAAACACATGGGCAGTGCCAGTAATCAGATACAGTGCAGGAATAGTGGAATGGACGAAGGCAGAACTCTGCAGCATAGATCAGAAAACCAGGAAACATATGACAATACACAAAGCACTACACCCAAGAGCAAATACAGACAGACTATACATAACACGAAAGGAAGGAGGGAGAGGACTACTAAGTATAGAGGACTGCGTCAACATCGAGAACAGAGCACTGGGGCAATATCTGAAAACCAGTGAAGACGAGTGGGCTAAAGATGTGACATGGGGCAGAAGGACTAATAAAAGTAGATAAAGACCCAGAAATATACAGAGACAAGAGAATGACAGACAGAACAGAGGACTGGCACAACAAACCAATGCACGGACAGTACATGAGACAGACTAAAGAACTAGCCAGCGATGACACATGGCAATGGCTACAGAGGGGAGAGCTAAAGAAGGAAACTGAAGGAATGATAACAGCGGCACAAGATCAGGCCCTAAGAACCAGATATGTTCAAAGAACGATAGACGGAAATAACATCTCTCCCATATGTAGGAAGTGCAATACGAAAAATGAAACCATAAACCACATAGCAAGCGAATGCCCGGCACTTGCACAGAACCAGTACAAAAAGAGGCATGATTCAGTGGCAAAAGCCCTCCACTGGAGCCTGTGCAAGAAACATCAGCTACCTTGCAGTAATAAGTGGTACGAGCACCAACCTGAGGGAGTGATAGAAAACGATCACGCAAAGATCCTCTGGGACTATGGTATCAGAACGGATAGGGTGATACGTGCAAACAGACCAGACGTGACGTTGATTGACAAAGTCAAGAAGAAAGTATCACTCATTGATGTCGCAATACCATGGGACACCAGAGTTTGAAAGAGAAAGAGAGGGAAAAAAAAATGGATAAGTGTCAAGATCTGAAAATAGAAATAAGAAGGATATGGGATATGCCAGTGGAAATCGTACCCATAATCATAGGAGCACCAGGCACGATCCCCAAGATCCTGAAAGGAATCTAGAAAAACTAGACGCTGAAGTAGCTCCAGGACTCATGCAGAAGAGTGTGATCCTAGAAACGGCACACATAGTAAGAAAAGTGATGGACTCCTAAGGAGGCAGGATGCAACCCGGAACCCCACACTATAAATACCACCCAGTCGAATTGGAGGACTGTGATAGAGCAAAAAAAAAAAAAATAAAAAAAAAATTATTATTATTATTATTTTTTTTTTGCTCTATCACAGTCCTCCAATTCGACTGGGTGGTATTTATAGTGTGGGGTTCCGGGTTTGCATCCTGCCTCCTTAGGAGTCCATCCCTTTTCTTACTATGTGTGCCGTTTCTAGGACCACACTCTTCTGCATGAGTCCTGGAGCTAATTCAGCCTCTAGTTTTTCTAGATTCCTTTTCAGGGATCTTGGGATCGTGCCTAGTGCTCCTATGATTATGGGTACGATTTCCACTGGCATATCCATATCCTTCTTTATTTCTATTTTCAGATTTATTATTATTATTATTATTATTATTATTATTATTATTATTATTATTATTATTATTATTATTATTATTATCATACTAAGCAATGAGCTTCTCTTGGGTGTTAAAACTGAGTTCTGGGTATATGGTTTTTTTTATTAATCAAATAAATCCATAATACCAAAGACTACCAAACAAATGAATGAAAGTTGGTTGGTTTCTGACGGTGAGTGACATATTACCCCATCGAACCTATTGCTTTCTAAGTATAACAAGCGATACTCAAATCTCTCTCTCTCTCTCTCTCTCTCTCTCTCTCTCTCTCTCTCTCTCTCTCTCTCTCTCTCTCTCTACTGTCAGCCACGACCGATAAAATTTAACTAACAATTATTTTAATTGACGTTCTTAGCCAGGTAAATTCAGTACAAAATATCCATTGATAAATGGAAAGCTTAGTTCCTTTTTTACCGACAAAAAGGATGCTCAAGTATAAAGGGAAATCAAATCACACAACTTGGCAAAAAAACGTTACAAAAAACCCGAGTAAGCTATCTACACAATTCTTTACAAAATTAAAGAGGCTCATAAGTCTCACGGAAGGGTCTGGTTGATCGTTATCATGAAATGATGAAAATGTCTTCTTCTATGGATGTGTAGCAATGTACCAGGTGACTGGAGATCGCTCTGTAACGACTCAGACTTGGTGACACACGTGACGGCCAATCATAACCCTTTTGTGGAAACTATTTTGAATCTTCTGGTCTTGGGAATATGAGGGCATTTATTATCTCGATGCCAAGGTAACGACGGCAATTACCCACTTCCCGGGTTTCTTGAAGAGGCAGCTGTACAGAAGTGGAGTGCCATTTTTAGATTATAATGAGGTAAAACCAAGCTAGTGGATATAAGGCGCCGGAGAAATTGACTGAATGTGCATTTTCCATTCCTTAGTTCAAATTGCCTGTAGGTAAAAACATACTTCCGGCGTTTAGGACTCTTGTGGTTACGGAGCTATTTAACAGAAATTTGTCCCTTATTCTATAAGAAGAGAGCTGTTATGCCATAAGAAAGCCCGTCCAGAACGTTCCTTGCTCTTGCGTCAACGAGTCTAATGATGCGGGATGAGAGTTACGAATCTGCCCATTATTCGGAATTGATAAACGAGAGAGAGAGAGAGAGAGAGAGAGAGAGAGAGAGAGAGAGAGAGAGAGAGAGAGAGAGAGAAATTACCGTATATATCAATAATTTAAAAAAATGTCGAATTCATAACAAAGATGTGGTAAGATACAGAAATAATATTCGTGTTTGTATGTGTATATAATACATTTAATTATATTTCTCTGTTGAAAAGTATTTGACAAGGTCTTCTATATACATGCCACAATTAGTCCATGAGCATACCATTAACCGTAGCATGAATCCTTGCGAATTCAAGATTTGAACCTGAAAAGCATCGTCTCGAGATATCCTCGAAATGTGGTATGCATTCAATTTCGAGGAGTGAAATGGCTTTTCTTGCGTAATGCATCTTCGAACTTGAAAGCTCAGTTTCCTCCGAAGTCAAACACAACCTCGACAAGAAATAAGTGAATGTTTGCAGAGGTTAATGAAGACCTATATGAAGACTCCTTCATTTAAACGCATTGACTCGGAAGATATATCTGGCGCTCAATCATAACACTTTTAAGAAAATAATGTATATAAATCATTCGGCTTTAAAGAAAGCGTACAAAAATGAAATATTGAATGCTCCTTATAATCTCATGTAAAGGGATACAAGGGGATGATTAGTGGCGTTTATAAGAAGGGAGAGAATGGTAAAGCTCATTATATATTGTATGCAAACATAAACCCGAGTTCTGAAAAGGATGTTAATGCAAAACAAAGCGAGATCCGACCTCCAGCCTCATTGGGATACATGGAAGATTTTCCCCTCACACATAAGTTGTAAACATTATATTCCTAACTTTTAACGTAAATTAAAACGTGCTAAAATCTACAGTCAAATAGAGCCTTGTTTCACCAATGAAAAATTAAAATAAATATGCTATATTTTATTAGAAATAATGTTTCTGTATTGTTTAACTTGTACATTATTTATTTCTTGTTTACATTTTCATTTTAACAAGTAAATCATAAATATCCTATCCTAAAATTCCTATACCTTCTACTCAACACGAAACACTTTTTTCAGAATTTTTTAGGCTCTTCGGTAGACCTTTCCTACCACCAACAAGAACGACAACAGCAACAAAGTAGTGTGGAGGCTTACTCCCCGAGTAAGCGAAATTCAGAGAATAAGTAATTTTATAGCAATAAGAGCTACACCTGGAGAAACGCAATTCAAACAGAAATGAATCTAGCTCAGTTGTCATGTGTATTTTGGAAGGTTGACATCGCATACTTCAACAGTAACTGAATGAATTGTTCCTAATCAGGATATGCTGTGAAAGTGGCTGTCAAGTTTGCACCATGAGCCATATGAAAGTACTTATACTCTGTTTTTTTCCACCTCTCCATACGCCTGTGGTGTTTGCGCATGGTAACATTGTGTCCCGGGCTTTAAATAATATCCTATTTCGAATATTAACGGTGTATCTCGCATACAGTAAATTATTAAAACACTTTTCAGTTGCAAATGTACACCCTGATATCCTTTTATTTACCTAAAACTTACACATAGCGTAACTATTTAAAGCCCGGGACGCAGTGTTACCATGCGAAAACACCACAGGTGGGTGGACAGATGGAAAAAAAAAAACGAGTATAGTTATATGTATTCTGTTTAACTGAAATAATAATCAATTTTCTCGGAAAAGTAGTCTTACACTCTCATAGTCTTTTGTTCAGAAAACTATCTTGAATGCATAGAATGCTGGAAAGGATCTCCCATGAAAAATGACACTATGTTCAGCCAGGTTTACTCTGTCACCTGCTACGTGATCAAAATTCAAAATTAATGATCAATTATGAAAATACCGGCACCAGAGTAAAATGACCGTTAAAGACTGGTAATGATACTTTTAAATGATTTGGAAGAGTTGTGCAATACGTAAAACTGGTATAATAAAAAACCATCAAAAGTTTCCTTTTTCCTATTGGTGATATATTTACAATTGATTGAAAGCAGATCCTTACCTTGTTTGTGTCCTGGATAGAGAGGAAAAATTTTCCTGTTGCTTTTGGAATCGTATTTTGATATAATCATCCACGAAGTTTTTCTGAGAGTAAGTAGAGCATGAAATTTCCGTCTCTCAAAGTTGGGGACAATAAAGTTTTAAGAGTTCGCTAGCCGGTTAAAGCAAATAGACCCCGAGGTTTGCTGATGGAGCCGGTACTAATATATATATATAATAATTATATATATATATAATATATATATATATATTATAATGATATATATAAATATATATATATATATATATTATATAATATAGAGAGAGAGAGAGAGAGAGAGAGGAGAGAGAGAGAGAGAGAGGAAGAGGAGGAGAGAGGAGAAGAGAGATTGACAGAGCGAAGAAAGAAGCGAATTATGTTAAAAAGAAAACAGAATTGTTCATGTATCGCTGTAAGTCATGAACAAACAATAACATCCGTTAATACTTGGAGTCCATTAACTTGCAAATACAAATATGAGGTATAACAGAAAAAGGGAACCGATGGAAGAGAAGTATATATGAGAATAAAGATAATGACAGCAAATAATTAATCTTCGGAGAATCAAACTCTTCAAGTACTTAGTTCATCTCAAAGTAACCATCGTGGTGATCCCTGAATAGGTGGGCTTTTATTAGTGCTGTATGCCAATAATCTAATATAAACTACTCAAAATCAATAAGGTAATTATAACATATAAATGTAGTTTCTAATTGCCTTATTAATTTGGGTAGATAACACAAGATTATTGCCATACAAGAAATCATGCATCAGATATCATCACCACCAATAAAAGTCCACCTATTCAGAGATCACCAAGATGGTTGCTTGGAAAGGAGCTAAGTGACATAGAAAGCAATGCAGATAAATATTAAAATGTAGATGATGCTATTCCCTTTCTCAATGGAACTTGTCTGAATCGAAACTGTGTGGGATCACCCGCATTAAAGAGTCCGGCCTCCTCATTACCTATAAGTGGAAATATAAGAATCTTGTGCTGGCTAAAACATCACCACACAAGAAAAGTCTAGTGCTCATATCTCCAAGTAGGAGGAATGGTCTAAGGAGCTAATCCATCACCTCAATCATATCATCATATGTAACATTATAGTTTGGAGGCAAGTATAGAGAGCAAGTTATATATCTCCTTCCTATATCAGTGTATATAACCATTAGCCGCAGAGGAGTACATAGAATGTGACTAATAGGTACTTGGGCGATATCATGGTGGGCATACATAAGATTTCTGGCATGATAACCCATTTGTTGGTCGTAGGGAGTTCTATAGTTTAAATACTCCCTGGAGAAAGGAGTGTTCTTATCAAGTTTACTTTCCTGTAGGCATATATTTATGGGAGAGTATTCATGAATAAGTAATTTTAGTTATACATATTTACCTCTCAGAACTTGACAGTTCCACTGTAATATATTCGATAAATATGATTTTTTTTCTAAGAGACTCTCCATGTGAAGTCTTCCCATTAAGAATTTTAAATTTGTTAGAACTATTAGAAGATGCACTCGACAATAGAAGTCTTAAGATCTTTGAAGTGTTATAATTTTTTCTTGCTTTTAGCGTCAGTTGTGGAAGCACACTGGGGAGCATGATGGGTCTCAACATCATCGTGGACTTTAAATAATTTGTGGATCTCCTAATGTACTTTTGGATATTGTCTGTTGTTGATAATCTTGGATTTATTTTTATTTGGGGGATAAGGATGGGGTCTCCCTCATTTACCATCATTAAATTTTGAGCTAACAAGGTTACACACCTGCACATCTTTTGTACGTAATAGCTCTCTGATGGTTGAGGCTGCCCCTAAATCTGAAAAAAAAAAAAATATTGGTTGCGAGAGTTTCATCGAGTCTTTTGTTAGGGAAAGGAAGGATTGGGAACGTAGGGTACTGGTAAAGCCTTACAAAGTGAGGCACTGGCCTCAATGGGTTTACGATTTTTCTTGGATGACAGCACATCTACCTAAGTGTGCTGAGTGATAAAGTAGCAGCATCTAGTTGTAAATTTTCTTTGTTGTCTCTGCCTTTGAATAAACTTTAACCTTACTTAGTAATCTTTTTGCAAATCCTATACTTATATGTTTGGTGGCAAACTTGTCTAAGGCTGCTTCTGCAGTTTTTTATTATTGGGAATCATTGTCAACAGATTTATGATTCATATTGTAATGGATGCAACTATACTCTGTTTTTTCCATCTGTCCATCCGCCTGTGGAGTTTGCGCATGGTAACACTACGTCCTGGGCCTTAAATAATATCCTATTTCGAATATTAACAGTGTAATTTGCATACAGTAAATTATTAAAACACTTTTCAGTTGCAAATGTACACCCAAATATCCTTTTATTTACCTTAAACTTACACATAGGGTAACTATTTAAAGCCCGGGACGCAGTGTTACCCTGCAAAAATACCACAGGCAG
Organism: Macrobrachium nipponense; assembly: GCF_015104395.2. Lineage (NCBI taxonomy): Eukaryota > Metazoa > Arthropoda > Malacostraca > Decapoda > Palaemonidae > Macrobrachium > Macrobrachium nipponense. The sequence goes on from NC_061107.1 coordinate 123,440,709, forward strand.
ATGGACAGATGGAAAAAAACAGAGAGAAATTTCTACGTTCAGTCATAGAACAATACCACATATATTTATTATTTTCTTTTATTTTTACAAACTTACAATGGGTTTCCATACATGAAACAACTGTAACATTGTAGTGGTCTCTATTTGATTAGCTGGCCGAACTGATATGATTTGCTTTCATATTCACATAAAAGATTACAACAGGCCCTTCAAAAATAAAGATAATAATAGATATCCCAGGAATCTTATGTACCCTCCACACTTCTCCTGGGTACTTGCTTAATATCTCCCACTCTGTAAATTTATACAGATTTCTGTTGAAGATTTGGCCACTCTTTAACTAAAATGCAAATGTGGTATTTAAGTTGTGAAGCATAGTACACGACTTTGGAGGAGACTTTGTGTGAATGAGGACGGTATGTTCCAAACTTGTTCTGAAGGAATCTGTTTATTTTAAAGTAATTACCATTATCCTCTCTGACTGTTGCAATGAGCCACATTGGAGGTCCATTATTTGTTCGAGGTGAATTGTCATTGTGATCTTTGTCAGGTGTCGTCATCTGTGGCAAAAGAGTATCATAAAAGGATCTAAGGTACTCAATTCTTTATCATTCCTCACGAAGATCAAAGTGAGAAAGAAAATGTTACAAAGATACCATCAGCCTGTCATGAAGTTTATTCTACCAGTGGCACAGGAGTTAACTCCCAAATGCCCACTCCCTACCTTACCATACCCCAGAGACGATGGCATCACTACAATTATGGTAGCTCAAGTGTAAGCCAAACCTACTTTTAGGACAGAGAGTACTACGCAGAAATAACCACCCAAAATCCAAATCATAATGTGTCAAACTGGACAAATGACGAGAGTCTTGTCCCCAGAGCTAGACCACCCCTTGAAATCCACAGCCCTGCTCTGCAGAATAGCTCCACTCTGGAGGTGTCCAGGTGAATAATCCATGATTATCCCTCGGTCCGAACCAATACGGGTAGTGTATGAGCCTAAACAGTTCCCACATAGACCCATGCCAGATGATATCTTATGTTACTTATCAAGTAAAATATATTTTACCAAAATGGGAAAATTTCCGCAAGACTTACTCAAATAAAGTAGCAATATTTTAGGACTCTTGGACTCCGTGTACGTGGCCATTGATATGATATATATAGATATATATATATAATATATATATATTATATATTATTAACTATATATATATATATATATATATTATATATAGATATTATATTATATATATATATATATATATATATATATATATATATATATATATATATAGAATATATATATATTAGATATATCATATAATATATATATATATATATATACTATATATAGATATATAGGTATATATGTATAGATAGATGTATATATATATATAATATATATATATATATATATATTATATATATATATATATATATATATATATTATATAATATATAATATACATAATCTACATATATATATATATATATATATAATATAATATATATATATAGATATATATATATATATATATAGATATATATAGACATATCATAGCGACATAATAATTATATATATATTATAGATTTTATTATATATATCTAATATATATATATATATACAATATATATATATATATATATTATAGATATATAGATATATATCTAGATATATATACTATATATATATATATAAATATATATAATATGTATTATTGTTACGAGCCCCCTTTTTTTTGTTTTAAACAAGAACATAGACCTGGAAAACAGGGAACATTAAGGTCACCAACAAAGACCCCCCCCCAAAAAAAAAAACCACAAAAACCAGACAAAAGTTACTGGCCTGAAACTAAACTAGATTTAAAGAGCAAGTAAAAAACATGGTTATATAAACAAAAAAATAAATAACTTAAGTCTAACAACGGACTAACAAGAAAAGACTAACAACCAAATCTTCACCATAGCATACAAAAACAAATCTGACAATACAGACAAACTTTCTGCAAAAACAAGGAAGGAAACTTACGTATACACAACCTCGACTTACCGTGTACAAAAAAAAAAAAAAAAAGGTTTTATACAAAACCCCACCGGAGAAACGAGCAGGGCAGGCGTACGAGGTGAGGTTAAGGCAAAACATATCAAATTCGTGAGAGCGCGTCAGGAATCTTTTTCAGACCCTTAATGTGTTTTAATAACCAGCTTTGAATTCCTGAAGCAGATCCTCTGGTTGGCTCCTTCATACGCTCAATGAAAACAAGCGGGTTATGATCCGTCAGTCCAGATCTCTATGGGAAGAGAAAAGTTACATAAGGTTTGAATGTATAAGGGTACGGACCAAAGCCAAGAGCTCCTTTTTCAAATGGTAGATACCTCCTTTCAGCACCAATAACTTCGACTAAAATAAGATATGGGGTGTACCTCACCATTCATCGTCCCTTGGGAAAAGACAACACTATACCCACATAACTGCATAATACTGCTTATGAATAAGGTTCTGAAAATCATGGGGCAAGTCAACAATAGGCTTCGAAATTAGAATGGTTGTAAGCTTATTAAAATCTCCTCACACTGATGTAGACCCCCCCCCCAAATTTTTTGCCCTTCTCTAAAAGTTTAGTAAGAGGTGAGCAAGATCAGAGAAATTCGCACGAAGCGGGATAATCATACCAGGACATCCAGAAACTCTTATCACCTCTCTAATACTACCTGGACTTTTAAATTACTAATAGCCCGAGGTTAGCTTGTTTCGGAGACACTGACCCAAACCAACTCGGTGACCCAAATAACAAAACTTTGCCTTGCCAAATTCACACTTTGATAAATTAATAACCAAACCAGCAGACGAAGGGCCTCAAATACCTTACGCAATCTGACAATATGCGTACTCCAATCATTGCTAATACAAACCAAATCATCATATAAATTCGTTACTTTCAAACCAACAAATTACCTATCATAAGCCTCTGAACAGTACCGTGGCATTTTCATCCCAAATGGCATAACCTGGCCATTCAAATAAACAAAGGGGAAGTTAGAATGCCGAGATTTCACGGGCTGCGAAGATAACGGAACAGCCAATAACCCTTCAGCACAAATCTAGTGTTCGTAATAAAATTTGGCAGCACCTATCTGGTCGAGACAATCATCAATACGTGGCAAAGGAAAGGAGTCATTTTTTCGTTGTGGGCATTAACCTTTCGATAGCCACACACATCGGAACTTCCGTCAGCTTTTTTCAACAAGAAAAAAAAAAAAACCCCAAAATTTTTGTTTTTTTTTAAAAAGGGGGGGGGAACTCCAAGGACTGAACTGATGGCTGAATGAGGTCGTGTCCAACATATATTAATCACCTTTTCGACCCAAATCCCTCTTTACGGGATTTAACCGATAAGGACTTGGTTTAATGCGGAGGGGGGGGTGGGGGGGGGGGGCCTTGGGGGGGGGGTTGGGGGGGGACACTACCGTACCTCTACATTCATGGCAAAGAAATTAGTCTCTACCAGGAGAAGTTCTCGGAATAATCTGGTGAAAAGGAATAAATTAGATTAAACACATCCTATCTTTGATGAGGATCCAAATGTTTCAGACCCTTCCTGAACTTCTAATTTTGTATATTAGAAAAAAAGAGAATCTGAAGAAACCGACTCATTAATCATCCGAATCCGAGGAAGGAAATTCCACAGCTAAGATACTGGCTCAGAGGAAAACTGTTAAAGGATCAACACTTCTACTATGATACGCTTTCAACCTTGTTACATGAAAAATTTTGCACTTCCTGCTTGAACCGGGAAGCTTCAATTTGTAATCACTCGGACAATTTATCAAAAACTTTCCAACGGACCCTTATATCTAGGTTCAAGAAAATTGCCTGGGTCCATACTCAAAATCAAAACAATTCTCCTGGTTCAAAGAACGGGCTTTAGTGTTCTGTCAAGTTAGGCCTTCATTTTAGCCTGAGCGAATAATTCAAATATCCCGAGCAAACTTCCAAGCCCTGACATTCTCGTTCTCAAAATCATCCACACATTTCTCCATTTTGATTATCCCTTCGATGGACCCCTAAATACTTCCACAAAAATGTCAAAGGGCCACGGACTTTGTGCCCAAAAATCAGTTCGAAAGGGAGCTACACCTGTGGAGGCATTGGGGATGATTCCTAAGAGCAAAAAGGGAGCGCAGGGATTTTGTCCCCACTCGCTTTCCGGTTCATAACAATTTTTTTTCGAAATAGATTTTATGTCTGGTGAAAACCGTCTCCACCACACCTTTGACTCTCCGGATGATACGGAAAACACTCAACTTGTGCTGACTGGGCCAGTTCAGCACACTTACCTCTAAACATTTTACTTGTGAAATTTCGTTACCGCAATTCGGTCGAATAACACCGGGGGAGACCTCGTACCTTTCCAAAGAAATTCCATTAATTTTTCAAAAACTACTTTAGAGGTTATCCGTGCTCAAAGGAAAGCTTCGGGAAATCAGGGCTCTACCTAATTGTTAATAGATAATATAACAGCCTTAGTTTTCGGCCAAAGGACCAACCAACATCTATCACAATTACCGAGAAATGGTCTCCGATGACAGGAATAGGAGTTAACGGGAGCCTTAGAATAATTGATTTTGGTTTCCATAAATGACAAACTTAACATTCGTTCCACAAAACGCTTCACAGACGATTTCATTCCGGCCACCAAAATATCTTGCTAATTTACGGAAAGTTTCACATACCCCAAAATGACCTTGAAGGAAATGTCTGGTGAGGAGACTCATTACCGATCACGGAAATGGGAAAGGGGACCACAATTTGCCTAGATCCGAGAAGGTATTCGCTCAGGATATCTGTCGAAGGTCTACTAAAAATCTGTACACAAAATTATTGCATTATACCAAACGAGGCTTAGTTAGATCATTGATATCACCTAACTCAAAATTAAATTCTGTTTCTGGGCCCAATGAAAGCCAAAACGATCCCAATCAGGTTTCAGACCATCATCAATAATAATATGACTATCATACTATTACAGACCGGGCCTTTCTACATCTACCTTCTAAACTACTAAATAATAATTCCTCATCATTAAATGGATTCAGCAGCTCTTGCTGTGGCACAGGGGTCGTTACAGAAACAGGAGGGCATGAACAGACAAAAAGGAAATAATATCCCGACTTCACTATGAGCAATCATATTCCCAAAATACGTCAATACCAGGTATGGGGATATTATCGACAACGGCCCAAAAGCAGTAACCCTATCATATACGGGAAAAAGAACAACCTGGACATCACAACGGAGCAGAAACAACAGTGTTTCGGGAAACCCTCCAGAACGACCTAATTACTGAACGCTCTTGTAAACCATTCAAAGTCTCACTCAACACAGAGACCGAGCTGAACCAGTGTCCTCAAAAACTCACATTGATAGTTTAGATCTTATGAATTATTTTACCTGGCCAGAATATTGTTCAAAATCGAGTCAACAAAAATTTTTTATTGTAGGGGTAGGAATTCATCATTACTATCGTACCATACTGCTAACTACTCGTTTTTTCAACCTATCACTAAAACCAGGGACGTTGGAAAAAAAAAAAATTTAATGAATCTGGATTCTGCCCATATTTCTCTGCAGATACCTACTACGTGCATGTGCACTGGTGCTGGGGAAATGACCTGGTTTTGTCACACCAGAAACAGGTTCCTCCACGTCAGTACTCTGTCTATCATTTATACCCTTGTTATAGCATCTTGCCTGAAATTAGGCAACCCTGTTAACAAAGATCACGAGGAGGGAGGAGGGCCCTGGCCAGAGACGACACCAACCATTTCTGTCACCGAAAAGAAATGGTCATTACTTTACCACTTAGGAATATTAGAGACAGACGACGAACGGTTTTTAATCTCCTCCATTACTGACAGCACCGAGAAGAAGAAGCGGGATTTATTCATTATTGATAACCACAATTAACCAGTTCCAGAACGAATGAGTCAAGACAATTCATTGCCAATGGGCGGACATCATTCAGGTTATCGCCTAACCTCCTCGAGATGAACTATCATACTCCTTGCTACACGCTTTCTGGAATTCCTCAAGGAGCAACAATCCTTCAACTGCCCCCCCCCCCTGCAAAAAGACACTACGGACGACTTTTAGCCAGTCGTCGAATTGTTCCTCTTGACCCGTCAAATTCAACAAAGGATTGAGAAGGGTGTTGGTTGTAATTCCTGAATTCCAATGAATTCAGACGATAAGCCTCGGGTAACCAAATCATAGGCTTTTGGGAACGTGCTTTGACCTTCTGGTAGTCCCGAGCAATTACTTCCTCCAAGGCATTGTATACCGGATTGCATTGCCAACCAATCTACAACTGTATCAATTACCATCCACATTCAGAGGCCAAGACAATCGGTGGCAACCCGTTCAAATGCCTTGAAGAATTCAGGGGGACGTTCTCTCAATCAAAGACTGGCACTAACTTTAAGGCCGACCTAACATTAAATTTATCATTAAAATTATTCTTAGGGGAACTGATCATATTGGTTCCCTGCAACCTTACCTGCCATTTGTAAATTGATATTAGCTACCTCCAGCTCGTGACGCCGCGCCCCTCCGTTCTCCTCAAATTCAATTTCCTCAATCGATTGCGTTGCAAATAACTTATATTCGACCTCCTCCTTAGACTCTCCCAAACATTGAATAGGAGCCAGAGTCCCTCTGGGCATAGGATTTTGGGGAAGGCAATAAAAGGAGTAGTAGACAAATTAGATTTAGGTAAATTAGATGGACTTCAAAAATAATAAACTGTGCGGGGAGGATCCTCAAACAAAAGTCAAACATGCTCTCACACTCAATTTTTCCTCCTTGAATCCACATCAAACGTTACTACATTCATCATCACTGTCTCTCGGACTTTCGTTAATCAAATTTCCAGCCTCTGCTTAAATCTTGAGAAATCTATCTCTTACTGCATCAATATTTCCCTCTTAGTGCCCGCAGATTTCAGCGGAACACCTAACCACTGCGCACAAAAATTAAAATGCTTCCTACTCAATACGGGCCAAATGGCTTGTATACAACTCGGCCGACCCCAAATATTGGCAGGATCAAAAAAAAACTCTTCCATTAGTGCCAAAAAAATAAAGTGTACAGGGAGAGAAAGGCAATACTACAAAATAAATATTGAAGAGACCACCCAGTGTCGCTCACAGACCATATTTACCGTAGTATCCCTGAGAAGATCCTGGTCACGGTCGCCAACTTGTTACGAACCCCTTTTTTTTTGGGTCCTGGTGCAGTTCTTTATTGCACTAATTAATTCTCAGTGATGTTCAAAATACTCAGCGTAATTAAGTGGGTTCAGTGGAGACGAAAACCAAAGGGAAAACTCAACAATATTTATTCACAACAAAAATAACATTAAGTCAACCTTGTGGATGACAAGGATCGTACACTAGTCCTCAATTAATCCGTAGGATCCCTAACGCTAAAGAAAACTAGCCCCTATATAGACCATGAGAGAGAACAAACGCAAAGTTATACATCTTAAAAGGGAAATTATATTCATTACCATGTGGACAGGCCAAAATCCAAAATATACTATAACTATAAGCGAAAGAAAGAGGTGAAGGATAAAAGTGGAGAAAACACTTAAATTCCTACCTATAAATTACAATCTAAGAGCCACCGTATTATAACAAACATCAAGGCCGATAGGCCCATAAGGACCATCAGAGTCTATAAAATATAGCATTAATAGATATAACATATATTATGTATAGAAAAATAGATATATAAAAAAAAATCAAACCAACTCCTCCACACAAAACAGTGGAAACTTTCAATCCAAAATAAATTCAAATCGCCTTAAGGAGCCGGAATCCAAATACATCTCAGCTCTGCAGACGAGTGAGGACATGAGTACTCAGGTACCCCGGGTGCAGGGGAGTCGGAGGGAGGTCCTGCCCGAAAAAACAAAGACAAACTCCTACTATGGTATCGTCTCCCTACTTTGACACCCACGAGCGATTGCTCCCTCAGCAGCAGCTTAAGGTGTCCCTTGGAGATAGACTGATGACTGCCCAAAGCTCCTCTAGTGCCAGCAGGAACACGATGGCACTCAATCCCTAGGGAAATATATTATCTATATATCCACTAAGGTTAGGCAGTAAGACGGATAGTCGAAAGGTGACAAAGTCAACTGGTTCGAATACAGAATCACACGAACGTCGCAGGTGGACAGGAAGTCGTACCTGCGCAAGGGCAGCTCCAAACAAGATTCAATGTTTTCCAATAATCGCCAAGCTGCAGAGGTATCAGGAAGCAAAGGAAGGACCGAACTAACTTATTAGGCCGGGCACCGTCGTTCCAAAAGTCAACTCACAGGAGTCTGCCCGCACTCGAAAAAATAAACAAACCACAATCGTTAACACGATATTTCAAGCAATGAAGTGCGCGGGGAGGAGGCGGCAGAAACTATAGGTAAACCAAAACAGTAAAACACTTAACATTAACTGCCTTAAGAAATAATGTACTTAAATCGAGAAACAAGGTTGACTTAAAATCACATCGGAAAATTACGTATACCTCTAACATATATATATATATTATATAGATATAGATTATATATAGTATATTATATATATATATATATATATATAGACATATACATATATATAGATATATATATATATATAGATATATATATATATATAATTAGATAAGATATCTATAGAATTATATATAGGAGCTAGAGATATATATAGTATATATAGATATGATATATAATAGTATAGTATATATGCATATACTATATATATTATATATATCTATTAGATAAGAGATATAATATATCTATATATATATATAGTATAGATATATAGATAGATATATATAGATATGTATATATAGAGTATATATATATAGATCAATATTGATATATATATAGATATATCTGATATAGATATAATAGATAATATAATATTAATATATATATATATATATATATAATGACTATATAATATATCTATAATTATAACATATATATCATATATCTATATATATAGAATTTCCAGTTAGCAATATCACAGTATTTGAGAGGGTTTACGTGATACACTTAGTAGACATCATAGTTTATTTAAGAAAGTTTCGCACACAAAAAACCGTGCATCATAGTCTGTGGAAATAAAAACAATTTACATGTATACAAGGAATCACAATAAATACTAGAAATATTACATCATTAAATAACCGCCAAAAGTTAAAAGTTAAAAGATTTTAAAACAAGGCAAAAGACCAAGAAGAGAGAGAACTAAAAACACCAACCATCCAGGGTAAGAGACAGAGGAGGAATGGCAAAGTCTGAGGGATGATTTCTCCAATCTGAGTGTCAATGGTTAACAGCTAGATAGCGGTGTCTCAGTAGTTAGGCAAAGTCATGAATTTCTCGTAGTCGAAGGCGAAAAGCGAACAGGAAAACAAAAAACAGCTGCTGCATCATCTTCGGTGAAATATAGAATCTCCTTCTCTGGATGGTTGTGTTTTAGTCTCTCTCTCTCTTGGTTCTTTTGTCTTGTTTTAAAATCTTTAACTTTCAACTTTTGCCGGTACTTTGATAATGTCATAGTTTTAGATTTATTGTGAGTTCCTTTTAATGTAATTGTTTTTATTTCACAGACTGATGATGTGCGTGGTTTTTGTGGCGAAAACTTTTCTAAATAAAACTAGATGTCTACTAAGATGTATCCGAAACCCTCTGAAATACTGTGATATGCATACTGGAGATTCTAGATTGCCCCGAAAGATTGATGCAGCAGCAATTTGTTTTTTGTTTTCCTGTTCGCTTTTCGCCTTCGACTACAAGGAATATCACTTGCCCAATACTGAGACACCGCATCCAGCTGTTACCTTGGACACTCAGATTTTCTTTTCTTTCGAAGTCAACCCTACGAATTTTGCCTCCATCTCTGTCTCGTACCTGGATGGTTGTGTATTTAGTTATCATCCTCTTGGTTCTTGTGCCTTGTTTAAAGTCTTAACTTTTAACTTTTGCAGGTAATTTATATGATTGTACTATTTCTAGATTTATTGTGAGTTTCTTTTATAATGTCTATTGTTTTATTCCACAGATGGCACATACCAAGCAGGGACTGCTCGCAAAAAAAAAAAATAAAAAAAAAAAAAAAAAAAAAAAAAAAAAAGTGGGGGTTTCCCACTGGAGGCAAGGCCCCCACGAAAAGCAACTGGCCACCAAGGCTGCTCGTAAGTCTGCTCCTGCTACAGAAGGAGTGAAGAAGCCCACGTTAAAGGCCGGGTTACCGTTGGCCCTTCGTGAGATCCGTCGCTACAGAAGAGCACACAGCTGCTCATCAGAAAGCTGCCCTTCCAGTGCCTGGTTCGAGAGATTTGTTTTTTACCCAGGACTCAAGGACCGACTCCGTTTCAGTCTTCGCTGTCAGGGCACTGCAGGGTGCAGTCTGAGGCCTACCTCGTCGGTCTCTTTGGAAGACACCAAATTGTGCGCCATCCACGCCAAGAGGGTCACTCATGCCAAGTAGATCCAGCTTGCCCGGCCGCTATCGTGAAGAGCGAGTCAAGTCCAGGCAACACCACAATATATATATATATATATATATATATATATATATTATATTAATATATATAT
>NC_061107.1:123456375-123466375 GCF_015104395.2 Macrobrachium nipponense
CACCTTGTTTTTCTCTCTGTAACTATTTCTGTCTTCCACTGACTGTGGACTCTTCCACTTCTTTGCCCCTTCTTCTCTTTTACTACTTTCTTCAATTCTTCATCCCACCACCAACATCCTTTTTTCCCATATGATACCAGATGTTCTCTCCTAGCAGCTCCTTTCATGCCTTTCTTATTACGCTGCATTTCGTGCCCACCATTCTGACATTCTTCAATCCATATATCAATATCCTCCAAACCCTCTTCTTAAACTCTCTCTTCTTATCCCCTCATTCTGTAATTGTACCATTAATTTTCCTTCATCCCTTAGCTTTGGTTTTCTTTCCCTTTTCCCCCCCAATTCAAGTAAATACATAGCAGCCTGTGTGGGGGGCTACATGGATCGCTGGAATAAACTTTGCAGTTCTTGACCTCCACCAGATTGATCCTTAATACAAGAAATAGTCTATCTGGGAGAACTTACCCACTCCTATATGTTATTAGGGTTCCCTTTCTTCTCAAAAATGTGTTTACTATTGCCAGGTCGAATGACACAGCAAAGTCCCACTACACTCTATACTTCTGGGTTTCTCTCCCAATTCCATGGCACCCATGCACCCGCCCAATCGCCTCATTTTCACTTCCCGACAATGCCATTCAAATCTGCCCCAACTTCACCCTATCATGCTCTTCCTGTTTCTTGCATTATTCCATCCATGTCTCTCCAGAAATTCCCTCTGTCTCTTGTGCAACCAATTGTGGTGAATATGCCGATTATAAATCAGAATCTCTCCTCCAAACATATCTTCAATATTGATGATACGGTCATTCTTTCTATCCAAAACTTCTCAGTACCGAGTTCTTTAGTCACTAGACAGGCTATGCCAACTCCATTTCGACCTGTTTATTTGCTCCACTATAAATAGCGTATATCCATCTCCAACTCTTAGCTTTATTTCCTTTCCACCGCGTTTCTTGCAACACACAAAACATTCACTTTCTTTTCCTCATAAGTCAGCCCATTCTCTACCTCTCCCAGTCATGGACCCCAACATTTAGCTGACATACTCTGAAACCATGTGAGCTCGCTTCTTAGCTGCACCCCGCTCCTGATGCAGTAGCCCTCGCCTTACCACAGAGTTACGGGCGATTCTCTGTGCGTCTGTTACGGGAGTACGCCCTAGCAGTACATCTTTCCATATTCGGATCATTCCATTTTGGTTTTGGCACAGATTTTTACAGCCGTGATGCCCTTCCTGACACCAAACCCTCCCTATTTATCCGGGCTTGGGACCGGCACCCATATAGGACTTGGTTGCCCCCCCAGTGGCAGGTTATATATAGGAGGATATATATATATATATATATATATATATAGATATAATATTATATTATATATAGATAGATATATATAGATAGAGAGATGATTATATATATATATAGTATATTATAGTATATATCTATAGTATATATATATATATATAGATTATATATATAGATATATATATAATATACATATATAATATTATATATATCATATAGATATATATATAGATATATATATAATATATAATATATATATATCTAATATATATATATATATATATATATATATATCTTCTTCTTCTTCTTCTTCTTCCCAGCGTTTTCCTTTTTATATGGGGGTCGCCGTTTCGGATGAGCCGTTTCCATTTTTCTATCTGCGCTTCTGCCTCATCAATTCCCTTCTCAGTAAATCTCCTCTCACACAGTCCCTTCATTCTTTCTGGCTCCATCTCTTATTCTTCGTTGCACCTCCACTCCCATAGTATGTCTCCCAGGTGGGTCCCATCTCTCCTAAACAGGAGTCCATACCATCTCAGCCTCCCCTCCTGCACTTTCTTGATACGTCCACCACCTTAGTTGACCCCCTATGTAGTCATTTTCTGATCCTATCCATCTTGTACCCCAGACATCCACCTAGGCCATTCTATTTCTGCCACAGCCAGCTTCTTCTGCTCTGCTTTCTCTATGCTTGCGGTTTCCGTACCATACAGCATGCTGTTTTACCACCGTCTTGTGTGAATTTCCTTTTAACCTAAGCGGCACTCTTTTGTCCACAAAGAACTCCCGAGCCGCTAGCAGTTGTTCCAGCCTGCCTGGTACCCTATGTTTTACGTCTTCTGCCATTCCTGTCCTCCAGCGTTAACAAAAGATCCCAAATACTGAAAACTTAGCAACTCGCATAGTTGCTCTCCACAAGCGTATACGTGCGCGCGATGAGACGAGTAGAGAGAGAAGAGAGAGGAGAGAGAGAGGGGAGAGAGAGGAGAGAGCGAGCTAGAATAGAGAGAGAGAGCTAGCGAGAGGATCGAAGAGAGGGAGGTAGAGAGAGAGAGAGCGAGTAGAGGAGAGATAGATAGAGAGTAGAGAGAAGATAGATCGAGAGGATGAGAGAGAGAGAGAGAGAGAGAGAGATGAGAGATAGATAGAGAGAGAGAACGAGAGATAGATAGAGAGAGACGACAGATAGAGATAGTACAGAGATATAGATAGAGGATTAGAGAGACTCTGTTTTCTGGCAACACTGTCGGATGTAGACAACTGGGAAATATTTTTAATAAATGTTCTGTCTCACGTGCTCTCTATGACCTGCTCACATTAATCATATTATTTTTCTCAACTTCATGCTGAAATATTATTATAATATAAAATAAATTGCGCCAACTTATCAAGTTGGTGATGAGACATTTGTCTTATTTTAGAAAATACAAATGTTCCATAATTTTACACTTGAAAAATCACCAAAAAGTGATACAATTACTCATAGAAACATGACGAATGTGAAATAAAAGGCACTGAATGAAAATGAAAATGGGCGAATATAGTTCATGATTATTGATTTAAAATACTGAATATTACCAATAAGGAATAACAGTTAATCGACTAGTCTTCAAAATCAATATAGGAAAACATATCCAAATAACACACATAGAAATAAAATCATATGTAATTCGCAACCACAACTATACGCCTATGGAAAATTATTTACAATGTGAAACTCCTTCAGTAATAAAAGGGTCTGAAAACTTTAGTCTGTAATTTTCTGGGAGGCGTTAGAAATCATTGGCTCAATATTTGACCATTTTCAGTTTGATGTCTGTAATGAAATGAACATCACATCGTGAATCTAATTGCTATTCGCAGCGCCCTTCCACTTTCTCTAATTACAAACGGTAGACTAAATTATTTTTAAATACGCCATTGAATTACTTTTAGTGAACGCTTTTACACGAATTGCCAATCATTTCGACACACCAATCCATATCACATTCAGACGCACAGTATATGCAAGTAAAATACGAAATAAATGTCCGAGGCTGTTACATTATTTGCATAAGTAATTTAAAACAGAGCATATATCAGTTTCTAGAGTTAAATCTTCAAAATAAAAAGCAGTTAATCATCGTTGCATACCAATGAAATGATGACCCATTCCCGAGTAAGTTAAGGCTTTAATAAAACGACTATCAAAAGCTAGTTCCAGGCTGACTATTTGAGCACAGCTTAACTATACTCTGTTTTTTTTTCATCTGTCAATCCGCCTGTGGTGTTTTTGTATGGTAACACTTTGTCCCGGGCTTTAGATAGTTACGCTATGTGTAAGTTTTAGGTAAATAAAGGATATCTGGGTGTACATTTGCAACTGAAAAGTGTTTTAATAATTTACTGAATGCGAATTACACCGTTAATATTCGAAATAGGATATTATTATAATCGTTGAATGTAAGCTGAATGTAACTATTTAAAGCCCGGGACGCAGTGTTACCATACAAAAACACCACAGGTGGATGGACAGATGATGGCAATAGACTAAGACTTGGTTTAAGTACTGATTATGGCACCTCTCAAAATGGTCAAGGTGCTTACTCGTAGTGCTTCTAATGTTACAAGAAGACCCAGAAAAAAATAAAATTAGGTGTAGTACTGATCAAGGTATATATAGGGTGGGTCTTATTCTATATACCTTAGTACTGATGATCTAAAGTCACTCAACGAGGAGGTACGGTGACTTACGGTGACTTAAAGTTTAATCTCAGGAACGAAGATCCTATCAGCGCTGCCTTCACGTGCTAACCGATGTGACATGCCTTGTGTAATTATGATTTTGCCAAATAAAAAAGAGAAATATGTAATCTGTAGGTTAGCGCTTGTTGGATCGTTTGGAATAAATATCTCCAACTAACAATTATATCACTTGGTGAAGAACTTGCGTTGGAGTTATAGCTGGTATTCCGATTTCACGTCACGTCTAAAACTCATTTCAAGAAACCTAGCAACCCTGTCTCACGAAAGGACGCACACGTTATGATATAAATTCCTCGATTTTAACACAGGACAATGTTATTATTAAACATTCCCAGCTTTTAGTCTTTTCACTGAGAAAGGATTTGGATTACATCATTAACATCCGTTCGTGGTTGTATGAATGTTTCTGTATGACTAGGCTTTGTAGGGTACAATAAAAAGCCAAGGTGTACAGGAACAATCATGCAACCTCGAACTGATGTTAGTGATGTAATCCAAATCACTTTTCAGTGGAAAGATTAAAAGCTGGGAGAATCCGATATAATTTATATCAGACCGCGGACGTGTTTTCATTAGACAGGGTTGCTACATTTCTTGCCATGAGTCTTAGACGTGACGTGATATCAAAATAGCAGCTATAGTTCAAGCGTGAAGTTCTTCACCAAGCGACTGAATTGTTATTCTCTGAACGGCACAATTGTCTCTCTCCTTCATTCCTGTTTATTTGAAGGAAAGCAACAGTGCTGAAAATAAATGTAACATTTCCAGGAGTTAAGAGATGCAAGGCGCTATTTAAAAACACCGCGAGGTGGCAGCTAATTGGAATGTTTATAATACTTGACGACAATGAAAGAATTGCCACATACTGTTACTGTACACTCATATCTATTCCCATATGGCAAGTGAACAATTGGAATATATTGAGGAGGCCCGCCTCCCCAACAAAGATACTCAACTGCTCCATATTAGAGATCATCACCCAGAATTGTGGCGAGGATGAAATGTCCTTCTCTGTCGCGTCCCCAGGACAGGATCCTGTTATGTCCCATTTCCTAAGAATGGGACATTCGACCAGGTCTCACAGTCAAGGGAACAATACAGTCATAGTAAAATGGGGTATTTTTGCAAGACATCAAGAAACCACGAATGAGTTTTATATTTCCAATCCTCAACCAGCACAACATCGTTTCTTGTCTCCTTGGCATATAGGGATAAGGCCAAGCAAGTAGATTATAACCCAACAGTGCCAAGGTTTGACAAGAAACTTATTTGACCAAAAATGAAAAGCTTATTCTACTGTTATTATTCGCTTACATCCTTGAGAGCTCACTGTTTGTCCAAAAAAACATTATTTCCGAACTTTCAGAATCAGTTTAGTTCGGCAAAGGAACATTGGGAAGGCAAACTCTGTTGTTCTTATTTAGCTTCATCTATGAAAGCATCTCTTTTCGACTAATTTCCAAAATAGTTTATTTTTACCATTTGACATTAAAGTTTCATTTTCTATAAACTGTTACTCGATATAAGAATGCAGTGAGTGCCTCCCTGTTACAACGGAAACATGACATTGCACAAGAGATAAAGGAGAGAATTTTAATGAGAAACACAAAATAAATCACGTCATTATCTGTATCACTTTTTGAGCATACTAATATATAAAATATATTTTAAAGGCCAAGATCTTCATAAATAATTTCCTTCACTTAACCTCAAACAACCCAGCCATTACCTGTTTTTAACGATGTCTACACGGCGTCGAACCTCTTTGATACCACAGGTCATCTTTATGGAACAAAAAAAGTTTTGCCTCTGCCTGAAAATAGACCCCATGATTAACTCCTTGCCTAAATTATGGTTCTTTTAAGAACGCGTACGAAAAACAAGATGTACAAGATCCAGCTTGGTTGCTATAATTCTCATAAGACTAGCTCTGACTCAAGTTCCTCTAGTTCATATAAAGTAAACGAGTCTTGTTTCGATCTTACAAGCTCTGAAAAGAAGCCGAAAAAAAAAGTCTTTAATGCTGCCGGGGTGATCCCTTACATGCGCATCAGGTTTCTGAATAGTGAAAACGAGCTGAAAGATCTTATTTTCGCTTAATCGTATAGTAAGCCTACAAACCACTTTGTTGTTGTTGATGTTGTTGATGTTGTTGTTGTTGTTGGGAGGGGGTGGATAGGAAAGCCTAAGGTGTGTCGCGTTGAGGTAAAGATGCAGGTTTTAGGTAGGTATATTTATGATTTATTTTTTTGAATGAAAATCTAAAAAAATAATGTGCATGTTAGGCAGAACTAAAAATTATTTCTAATATAATATAGCGTACTTATTTTAATTTTTGTTGGTGAAGCAATGCTCTATTTGACTGTGGATTTTAGCACGCACCCTGAGTAAGCTGGAGGTCCGATCATGCCTTGTTATTGTTTCTTTCAATTGTAAAGGTTCCCTGGTCAAGATTATAGTTGCTTCAGTCCGTTTGTTATTATACTTAGGGCATTTTCTCGAGAACAAAAGGTTTCATGTAATATGTTAACAACTGACATTACTCTGTCCAACTATACTAAAAAAATAACTACCCAAACAACGGACAAAATACACTGTAGAGATCTTTAGCGTACACAACAATATTTTAATAGAAAAACAAGGCTATTACACTAGTAAAACTTAAAAAATAAATGTACTGATTCCCTCAAATTCGGCAAATGTTTATTTGAATATCAAAAGAAACATTGTTAGCCAAAACATATATCGCTTTTCTATACTAAATCTTTTTATTCAAAATCATGTGTTTGAATTTCAAAGCTATCGAGTGACTTGTTTGATAATGAAACAGGCTGAGAAATGTTTGTGCTATGTGTATGTGGCTGTTTATGTTAATATGGACAGTGTTAGAATAAAAAGAATTGGGAGATGTGAACAAGATTATAAGGATAAATGCAAACCGAGAAATGGAGTAATGCATGTTCGTTTGGACTGTGGAAGACAGAGGAAGGGTCGAGTCACAAAAAGACAAACAAGGAAGGAACATGAAGGAGTGTACATAAAGCAGGAGTTTCCACTGAATGGATCACTGGACCAACTTTCCTTAATGAAAGTGAAGTGCGGAAGTTGGAAACGGATTCAAGGAAAAAGGAGCAGTTACAGAGGCGATCTTTTGTTGCGTAGTATGCGAGGTATTTGAGGACCTGGAAAGTGAGAAATGTGGAGAAACGCAAGTAGCTAAATGGTTAACATGGATGGAAAGACAGATCAGAGTGATCTAAGATGCTTTAGTCACGAGGAACCATCACTTAGTGTAGTTATTTGTAGTGACTGACGAAACTTCTAAGGCATATGAGTGGACTACACCTTATTATGCAGCTCACACTTCAGCACGAGCATGACAACCGATCTTCTCAATTAAAACTTTTAATAACTCTAACAGAACATGGTCTTAATAGCAGTGTTTCAAAAATAACAGCATTCATAGTTGAAAGTGAAAACGTTTATAGAAGTTGTTCTTTAATATCGAAGAAAAAGCTGCACGCTATTGCACCGAACTTGTACGTAATCCTATCACTAGTAAAACTGAATACTATTTTTCGAATTTCTGCATAAAGACAATTCTTATTATTATTTTCTATCCACAAATCTGTCATAAACTCTGGGAGTGGTAACTTTCAGTCTACACGTCAATCTGTACTTGAAGTTACTAAATTATTAACGTATGCCTCACCTTCCTTTATTCATAACTCAGAATTCAAACTACTCAAGCACTTTTCAATGAACATTTATTCTGAAGTAAAGCATCTTTTGCTTTAGAATTGCATGGAAACCTGCAATCCATTTATAGAGCAAGAGCAAGAGACGTGGAGTTTCAGTTCTCGATTCCCATTGAAAACGTCCATTTGTCTTTCTCTTGATGACTCAAGCCTTTGTCACGCTACAAATCGACTCATCATCCCGAAAATGAGCATTGGATGTTTCGTTCAAACCTTTCACGAAGTCTTGGTAACGATCCTCGTAGTCTTGCGAAATGACAACTGCTTACGAAAATACCAATTAATCTTGTTATTATTCACAGAGGTTCTTTATCGGGGCTCCGTGTATTTGTTTCACAAATTCGAAAAAATCACCATCACTGCTAGTCAAAGTGTAATTACATTACCTTTATATCAATAAAAATTAAATTATTTCTCCTTCATGACTTACTCTGCATACTGCATCATCCAGCCATTGTTAATCATAGTTTTATTACTTGCATTGTCACTCGCTGATTAACATTTCGTTTTCCTCTTTTGACTTATCCGACTGGCTTAAAAAAAATTCTAATTTTCCTCTTCGTCATCCTTCACATAAATTTAAGACGAGTCTTATTTCTGCATGACAGACAGACAACATTTGCTAAAAGGAAAATGTAAAAAATACTTTTCTCGCTATTTTCCGCCTCTAGATGTGTAGCCTTTAGCCTATTCATCGCTATAAGTACGTTACGCCAGAAGCTGACTAGATATGGCGCAGAGGACTCATCTCACGTGTCTGCTTATGAGTCCTCTTAATGATTATATATATATATATATATATATATATATATATATATATATATATATATATATATATATATATATATATAATATATATATATACACACACACACACACACACACACACACATATATATATATATATATATTATATATATATATATATATATATATATATATATATATATAATTATCTTCCCAGACAACTTTTCTGTCTCATACAGCGCTTCATACACTGAATTCAGTTTTTATTTTGCATTTTACGTCCCCTACCCTCCATTCCCTTCCCCCCCTCCCCCCATATCTCTCTCAGCCTTGTGATACCTGTGAATAATTAGTGCAAAGTTGTAATATTACACATTTTTACATTACTTTATATTATCCACAATTCCAAGGTTTTTAATACGCACTAATAGAAGTATATGATCTAAAGCTTCCACGAGGTTAGATATTTCTCACAATCTACCATTATTTAGAGAAATGATATCAATATCGAAAAACGAACATTTCTAGTTTTTCCTAATACCTTCATGTTTCCATAACCGTTATTATTAGACACATTGCTCAGCTGTCGCTTTCCAAAATACCCTAAATTGAATATTTATTATTTAGATTACTTATTATGGCTTCAACTAAAACGAGACGTATACCAGCTGACCTTCATTGTTACCTCGTAGTGTTTCATTAATAGCCAGTCCTAACGCTCACAGTCTGGCTCTAGAGATTTTGTGTTAATCTAGGCGTTTTATATCATGCTTATTTTATTCCTTCTTTTTGTTTTCAGAATTCAGAAAATTTAAATATCTGAAAACTTAAAAGCCATGGGAAAATATTTGTTCTATTCCAATAATAGAATTCATCACTGAGCCGGGTTGCAGATTACTTTTGAAGCAATATGGAACTTTCCGTTACATTTCTGTCATGTGTAAATAGACAATCGAAATATTTTCCTCATGCTTAGCGTTTATAAGGGATGATCAGTTTTTATGACCTGTGGAAACTCTGCGATAAAGTTGCGTCATCCGTTTTGTCGTAAATAAAACCAACGAATGTTCAGATGCACTTGAATGCGCCAGCGTTTCTTTTATGGACAAAAGAGCCTGAGAATGAAATTCCTGTTGATTCATGTGAAGGACAAAAAGTCTGAGGACAAACGGCTTGAGTCAACAAAGACCGAGGAACGATCACTCTTGTTTGCCGTGATCAAACAACCCTATTATTCTCAGCTATGACATTATGCAAGTGAATTTGAACTGTGACTAATGACTTAGCCAAACGAAATGACATTATATTAACATTATTTGTAATGTTTAGAATACCGACGTATTACTATACTCTGTTTTTTTCCATCTGTCCATCCGGCTGTGGTGTTTTGTATGGTAACACTGCGTTCCGGGCTTTAGATAGTTACGCTGTGTAAGTTTTAGGTAA
>NC_061107.1:123471375-123483875 GCF_015104395.2 Macrobrachium nipponense
TGGATCTTCTTTATCCTACACTGTGGGTACTCGTCTATGTTCTCGCTCCAAGTCTCCACCACATGTCGGTACCCGGCTACGTGATTTCAGTGCTACAAGCAACTGCTCTTTCAGCAATAAGTTGGACCTTGAGAGTCCTGGTACGTCTAGTAATTAACTTGTAATTATATCCCCTTTAAATTTCAACTACAGCACCAGCTATCTTCGCAGCATGACGAGTCAGTGTGCTCACTCTTGTGTTCGAATCCTGTTTCTGCAAGGTGGAATGTTCCTCTATTTCCTGCTTGGACACTCATTCGCATGGTAAGCGTATCCAAGACAAGAAGTTCAAGAGGTCCTTCTCGGCTTGAAACAATACAAGTAGACTGTTTCTTGGCTACTCTTTCATCCTGAAATGTAGACATTTAAATGAAAATTGTTGCTCGATCTATCTTCTATAATAATAAAATGCAAGTGAATCTTTCTTGTTGTCTGCCCAGTGGGCTGAGGAAGGGGGCGGGTTAGGATAGGGATCAGGAGGGTAGGGGAGACATGACACATCCACCCTCCTCCTGCAAACCTTTTTGTCCGCCCTAAGTGAGTCGTGGTAGATAGGGGATCGGAAGGGTAGGGGAGACATGAAACATCCACCCTCCTCCTGCAAACCTTTTTGTCAGCCCCAAGTGAGTCGTGGTAGATAGGAGATCGGGAGGGTAGGGGAGACATGACACATCCACCCTCCTCCTGCAAACCTTTTTGTCAGCCCCAAGTGAGGCGTGGTAGATAGGGGATCGGGAGGGTAGGAGAGACATGACACATCCACCCTCCTCCTGCAAACCTGTTTGTCCACCACGGGTAGGGTGGATGTAGGTAGGGGATCAGGAGGATAGGGGAGACATGACACATCCTCCCTTCTTCTGCTAACCTTTTTGTCCGCCCCAAGTAGGGGGTAGGTAGGGGATCGGGAAGGTAGGGGAGACAAGACACATCCTCCCTCCTCTTGCAAACCTCTTTGTCCGCCTGGGTAGGGTGGGACTATAGGTAGGGGATCGGGAGGGTAGGGGAGACATGACAGGCAGTGCCGGGTTCCAGCGCAGCATAATGTATGCCATCAAGTTTATTAATATAATATGCGAAAATAATGACTATGATAAAAGAGTCTGGCAGATATTTACGGGCCAGGATGAGATTGGAAGGAAAGAAAGCTTTGGGTTAAAAATTGAGTAGTGTGAAATGAACTTTAACCTTTTATGCTGAAAGCTTATTACCCTCTTGCACTTAGTGTAGAAATGAACAATATTCTCTTTTATAGTCGATATCCCTTTATTCTTACAGTTTTCTTTATCGTTCTACTGCTCTTACTTGTAGAAAACATTTCGTTTAACGACAACTGTCTGGATTATTAGAGCAGAATGATATACATTTCAGCTATTGGCTTAGCGTATGTTACTGTAATTAATATAGAGATTACATTCAAAACAGATCGATATTTATGATGAATCCTCTTATCTTTCGGTTGTTGTAATAATTCTCCTCAATATTATGGTATTTTATATTTCATTAACAGGAGCCAGTGCAAAATATTTGGTTACCACTCACCCAAGCAACCAGTCGTCTGTTTTGCTAATGAGTAAAAATTAAAACGAGAAATAGAGACAGGAAGAAGGCGAGAATTAGGAGACAGAGATACGAAATCATCGTTAATACCGAGACCTAGAAGGAGATATTTCCTCAGAAAGGAGGTGAAGAAATGTCAGCTAATTGACGATCTAGGTCTCAAAATTACCCGTCATTCTGTCCTTGAATAAGAGTCCACATAATGAAAGCTTTATCCCTTTTTCAAAACCCTTTTGGGCCCAGACCATTTCTAAGACTTTTATCAGCTCTTCCATTGAGGAAGGATACAGTTATACAATTTGCAACAGAATCATTATCAATATTTACAAATCTTACAACATAAAAATAATTTTTTATGCATTTTTCAGTCCGTAAAACCGTTTAATGTAGAAGAATAATCATCATAACATATAGACAGAAAATAATTTCAAACAACCTCAAAGAATAGAGATCATTTCCCCTTGATAACTGTAAGAGAAATTCTCAGAAAGGAATATGTTTGTCACGTTTCTGAGGCTGGTGGTAGCTCTAGGGAATTTCCTTCTCTTAGATGCGGCCCAGCATAATGATTAGAGAAAAAAATTACTTTAGCGATAGAAAGTGATAAAGGGTTAGTCTCTACTTATATACTTTATACCTTGTTGATTTTTTTGTTGTGTTCTATTCTTTTACCCTCACCAAAAAAATGGAAGCTTAGCCATAAAAGTGAAATGGAAACCTAATTTCCACATAACGCATAACAAATTTGTGAGGAGACAATAATGATCAACAGATGAAACCAATATTGCAGAACTGAAATGGGACGGTATCTGTCTTGATTGCTTCAGTCGTACCCCATACCTAGCATACAACTTATAGCCGAACATTAATCTTATAAATACGACGGTCTTCACACCCATAAATAAACCTTTAGGGAATCTAATTGAAAGATAGCAGGAGTTAATAATACCACTGAAGGTACCCATGTTTTCTTCGACAAACTAAAGATGTATTTTCTTAACTGATTTAAATCTTTTACATAAGCTATAGATAAGAAATACTGTAAAGGAAAATTCCAAAAGTCATAAAACCGTGTCACAGCAGCAGCAAAAAAGTTTAGCATTTATTCCAAGAATTTTCATCAACGAAAACTTTGTACGTGTCATACTTCATAAAAATTCCTTTTACCATCTGGTGTCAGGTATATGCCTACGTCAGTTTTCATTTAAACGACATACAATTTGAAATTATTTTTCAGGTCAGTTTTAAAACTTACTAAATAACCGTAAAAGGTAATACAGAAGCGGTAGAGAAGCAATACTCTACCAGTGCCGAATGAATAAAATGACTTTTTTGCGCTGGTATCGTTGATATGTAACGTTTGATCTTAAATTCGGTATACATATACTATATTATAAATATATATATATTTATTTATATATAATATAATTATATATATAATAATATTATAAAATATATTATATATATATATAGTATTATATAATATATATATAATATATATATTAGTATTATATATTATATATATATATATATATCAATTGCAGGAAGCTACAAATATTTGTCAGCCAAGATTATTCAATATGGCAGTTTTTTATTCAATATCCATTTATGGGACGTTAATCACATTTTTATTACTGATTTTGTAAGTCTTTTATTTAGCAATAATATTATTGTTATGTTATCTTTTTTTAATAAGCTCTTTATTTTTCTTTTTAGTTTTTTTATTTGACTTTGTCATAGGACTGCCATATCCCATTGGAGACATTATGGAAAAGTATGGACCATGCTTTACTAAGGATTAAGGCGCAAGCCATGACTTTTTTTTTCTTTTTTATCTCTTTGCAAAAATCATAAAAATAGAAAATGCCTCAAATTGTCAATAACAAATTCAAGCTTAGTAATTGAAGCGCTGAACTAAGATTTCTTTGATATTGACGTGAAATTTACCAAAGTTAATATTGTCATTAGTACCTATTATTTCAGCAGGTGATACCTATTCACATAGAACATGCACACAGGGGCTATTGAGTTGAAATTCAAGCTTCCAAAGAATGTTGTTTTCAACCTCCCACCGCAGATCCCAGACTGCAGCAGTAATTGATCATAATACGGAGCCAGTGATTTTTCATGGCCCTTAGGGAGACGCGAACCCAAGACATCTGAGTGGCATACCATGACTCTAACCATTATACCAGCTGATCAGCAAATATTTACGGACCAAATGAATATCATGCTACAGCAAGCAAATATAGGATATATTCAAACACAAACCATCGCTGATTTCAGTCATCACTGCTCATAGGATATCTCCTTCGGAATCTAATCTCAAGTTTCAGTCGGTCTCAAGATCTTGAGGCAGAGGAGTTCCATTAAGAAGTTTACGGTGCACCAGACAACATACAATGGTGTTGCTGTCTTTGAATTAAGTCAAACAGAGAGCCTGGAAAGGCATATAATTGAACAATTGTCATGAAAGGAAGATGTGAGAATATGATGATCGCCGAATAGGAAAGAGGACTTCCTTAAGGTCGTCTGGAAGCTTCCCATATCAAAGCAACTCTTTTGATTTTCAAGCAATGTTAAATGATGTGGTTTAGTAACTTTTTTATGAGGATTCCGTAGACTGGTTAAGCTGTATTTTCGCATTGCTATTCCAATCGAGCAGGTAGCCTATCTTTATAACCCGTAATCCAGACACATGCACACACACACACACATATATATATATATATATCATATATATATATATATATATATTATTATATATATTATATATAATATATATATATATATATATATATATATATATATATATATATATAATATATATATATATATATACATACATACTATATACTATATATATCATACATATATATTATATATATATATATATATATATATATATATATATATATATATATATATATATATATATATATATATATATATATATATATATCTATATATATAATATATATATATATATATATATATATATATATATATATATATATATATATATATATATATATATTGTGTGTGTGAGAGTGTGTGTTAATGCATGCGTGTGTATAATATTATCGTTCAACAGGATAATCGTTATCGTATATGCCCTTTTGAATATTTTACTCTCCTATGAAAATTTCTTTTCACTTTTGTGAACTTGACTGGAAAGCGGACGTGACCAACCATCCCATCCACCGAAATAAAAATAGATATCAACAAGAACACATACATTTTTGTATCTATATTTGAAAACTACCTAGTTTTAGTGCTTTCCAGTACAAAGGACGTAGGATATTTTCCTCTTTTCCATGAACCTATAGTTCAGTATCCTCTTGTGAATTAAATTGCATTGCATATGGAATTTAGGCCAAAGGCCGAGCACTGGGACCTATGAGGCCATTCAGCGCTGAAATGGAAACTGACAGTTAAAGGGTTGATAGGTGTAACAGGATGAAATCTACGTAGTTGGACTTTGAAGCAATTGTTAGGAGAGAGTGGAAAGTAAGATAGAAGAAAGAGAATATGAAAGGATGTACAGTAAAAGGAGCAAAAGCAGTTGCAGCTAGGGGCCGAAGGCATGTAGAAAAGAACCTTAAGTAATGCCAACAGTGCACCGCATGAGTTGCACTGACGGCACTACCCCGCTACGGGGAGCATCCCCGTGTGACTTGAGTAAAAAGAATGCGATAAACAAAGACAGCAATACTCTAACGCCTTTCAGACAGCTTTTAAAGCTACTCTCATTTACAGTACTAATTATCTGAGGTATGATATGTTTGACAACCTCTTGTAGATTATCAGATCTCAAGGATTCAAGTTAATAGTCTCATTACGTTAATTGGTCTTTATGTTACTAATCGATGTCTCTTTAAACGCAATGCGCTGTCATTTTTTGTTCAGTGGTTTATATATCTGCCAAAGTGCTCGGTGATAATTTTTTTACTCCTCCTCCTCCTCTTCCTCCTCCTTCTCCTCTTCCTCCTACTCCTCCTCCTTCTCATCTATCATTTAATTAATAATGTAAAATTAAATACTTTATTGTCATTGCAGTGTTACATTTGTTAGTTACTTTCATCCATTAATTTCTGATATTATTATAAAATTTTGTGGAATGCTAACTGGAAATTACTAAGGACAATTATTACGGTAACTTTCAATTCCGTTTGTAGAGGTAAGATATCGCTTACGAGTTCCAAGTGAAATAAATCACTCAGATTAGTGGGTTTATTGTCAGCGAATATCTTGTTCTTTCGATGATGGATCTTTTCGCCTTCGTTTATTTGCTCCTCTCTCTTCGTTCAATACTTTTTGATTGTTACTAAAATCAGAAAAGCAAACAAATACGTTCGTATATGATCCAGGAGACATTTTCTTCTGAAAATTGCTAAAGAGTTCGAGTTCTTTACGTTTTGTCCATGTTACTTCATCTACGAATTAATCATTAGTCATACAGATGAAAAAAGTAGTAGGAAATAAGAATATAATGTAACCTTTATAATAAATAGTAAGAATCTGATCACTAACTGGAACGTATCACCAGATAAGCCCATTTCATATGTGCAGCATTTTTGGTGCGCTAGACTCTCGAGGTTTGAATGTTAAAAGAATATTTTTTCATATATATTTTTGTATATAGATTATGCGAAACTAGTGATTCAAGTGTTGTTAAATTTTCTCTGTGCAGAAATTATGACTTATTAATATTGATTTTGTTCTTAATTTGCTAAATCACAGTGCTTGTGAATCGAAAGCAGCAGTGCTATTCTTATTCACCTATTATTAATATATTTTTTAAAAACCTAGCCACCTGGGGGGACAACCAAGTCCTTATGGGTGCCGGTCCCAAGCCCGGATAAATAGGGAGGGTTGGTGTCAGGAAGGGCATCCGGCTGTAAAAATCTGTGCCAAAACCAAAAATGGAATGAGCCGAAATATGGAAAGAGGTAATGCTAGGGCGTACTCCGTAAACGACGCACAGAGACATCGCCCTAACTCTGTGGTAAGGCGAGGGCTACTGCATCAGGAGCGGGTGCAGCTAAAGAAGCGAGCTCACATTGGGTTCAGAGTATGTCAGCTAAATGTTGGGTCCATGACTGGGAGAGGTAGAGAATTGGCTGACTTGATGAGAGAAAAGAAAGTAGATGTTGTGTGTGTGCAAGAAACGCGGTGGAAAGGAAATAAAGCTAAAGAGTTGGGAGATGGATATAAGCTATATTATAGTGGAGCAAATAAACAAGGTAGAAATGGAGTTGGCATAGTACTGTCTAGTGAACTAAAGAACTCGGTAATAGAAGTGCATAGAAAGAATGACCGTATCATCAGATTGAAGATATGTTATGGAGGAGAGATTCTGAATATTATAAGCGCATATGCACCACAAGTTGGTTGCACAGAAGAAGAGAAGGGAAATTTCTGGAGAGACATGGATGGAATAATGCAAGAACTGGAAGAGCATGAGAGGGTGATAGTTGGGGCAGATTTGAATGGCCATGTCGGAAGTGAAAATGAGGCGATTGGGCGGGTGTATGGGGGCCATGGAATTGGGGAGAGAAACCCAGAAGGAGAGAGTGTAGTGGACTTTGCTGTGTCATTCGACATGGCAATAGTAAACACATTCTTTGAGAAGAAAAGGGAACACCTAATAACATATAGGAGTGGGGGAAGATTCTCCCAGATAGATTATTTCTTGTATAAAAGGATAAATCTGGTGGAGGTCAAGAACTGCAAAGTTATTCCAGGCGACCATGTAGCCCCCCAACACAGGCTGCTATGTATGGACTTGAAGTTGAAAAGGGAAAGAAAAACAAAGCTAAAGGGATAAGGAAAATTAAATGGTACGAATTACAGAAGGAAGGGGATAAGAAGAGAGAGTTTAAGAGGAGGGTTTTGGAGGATATTGATATAGGGATTGAAGATGTTCAAGAATGGTGGGCACGAAATGCAGCAGTAATAAGAAGGCATGGAAAGGAGCTGCTAGGAGAGACATCTGGTATCATATGGGAAGAAAAGGAGAGTTGGTGGTGGGATGAAGACATTGAGAAAGTAGTAAAAGATAAGAAGGAGGCAAAGAAAAGATGGGAAGAGTCACAGTCAGTGGAAGACAGAAATAGGTACAGAGAGAAAAACAAGGTGGTGAAAAAGGTGGTAGCCCAAGCTAAAGCAAAGTCGTATGATGATGTGTATAATGAGCTGGGGACAAAGGAAGGATTAAAGAAGATGATCAAGCTATCAAAGGCTAGAAATAAGAGCACAAAAGATATAACACATATCAAACAAATAAAGGATCAAGAGGGTGTAGTGCTTAGAAAGGAGGAAGACATTGTGAAGAGATGGAAAGAATATTTCGAACAGTTGTTAAATGAAGAAAATAATAGACTAATAAGAGAGGATGGGCAAGTGAACATTGGCATGGTAATGAGGTTTTCTAGGCAAGAGGTACTAAATGCACTGAAGAAGATGAAGAATGGGAAGGCAACCGGACCAGACATGATCCCGGTGGAGGCATGGAAAGCATTAGGAGATGAAGGAGTGCATATACTGTACGATCTTATGATAAAGATCCTTGAACAGGAAAAGATACCAAATGAGTGGCGTGGGAGTATATTGATCCCAATTTTTAAAGGGAAAGGCGATGTCCAAGAGTGTGGTAATTATAGGGGCATTAAATTGATGTCCCACACTTTGAAGATACTGGAAAGGATGATAGATGCTAGACTGAGAGAAGAAGTACAAATAGGTAAAGAGCAGATGGGATTTATGAAGGGAAGGGGAACAACAGATGGTATATTTTGTCTGAGGCAAATAATGGAGAAATTCGGGGAAAGACAAAGGGACCTACATATGGTATTCATTGACCTTGAAAAGGCTTATGACCGAGTCCGAGACAAGAGGTATGGAGGAGCCTGAGGGAGAAGATGGTGCCAGAGAAGTATGGGCGATTGATACAAGAGATGTACCGGAATGTATTTACCAGAGTGAGGAGCAGTGTTGGGGAGACAGAAGGTTTTGAGGTGAGAGTAGGATTACACCAGGGGTCGGCTCTGAGCCCATTTATCTTTAACATAGTAATGGATGTTATAATAGAGGAAGTAAGGGAGACAGTACCATGGAACATATTGTATGCGGATGATATTGTTCTGTGTGCAGAGAGCAGGGAAGATCTGGAAGTGAAATTGGAAAGATGGAGACAAGTACTGGAGGACAGAGGAATGAGAATAAGTAGATCCAAGACAGAATATATGTGTACCACCACTGAGGGGGATGATAGAGAAAGTATTCAGCTTGGTGGAGAGCAAATAAGGAGAGTTGATAAGTTTAAGTATTTGGGATCTTTTGTTAACGCTGGAGGAAGTATGGAAGAAGAAGTAAAACATCGGGTACAGGCAGGCTGGAACAACTGGAGAGCGGCCTCGGGAGTTCTTTGTGACAAAAGAGTGCCGCTTAGGTTAAAAGGAAAATTTCACAAGACGGTGGTAAGAACAGCAATGCTGTATGGTACGGAAACAGCAAGCATGAGAAAAGCAGAGCAGAAGAAGATGGATGTGGCAGAAATGAGAATGCTTAGGTGGATGTCTGGGGTAACAAGAGTGGATAGGATCAGAAATGACTACATAAGGGGGTCAACTAAGGTGGTGGAAGTATCAAAGAAAGTGCAGGAGGGGAGGCTGAGATGGTATGGACACCTGTTGAGGAGAGATGAGGACCACGCTGGGAGACATACTATGGGGGTGGAGGTGCATGGAAGAAGAAAAAGAGGGAGACCAAGAAAGAGATGGAAGGACTGTGTGAGAGGAGACTTACATGAGAAGGGAATTGATGAGGCAGAAGCACAAGATAGAAATAGATGGAAACCGCTCATCCGAAACGGCGACCCCATATAAAAATGGGAACAAGCTGGGAAGAAGAAGAAGAAGATTAATATATTTTTTAAACTTTTATTTATTTTTTTCTTCTTTAAAATGGTACAATATTCTCATCCAGTCCATCATTTACTGCCGTTCCCTTCCCAAACCCTTCACTGAATTGGTCAGGGGCAATTACTTGAGCCATTTCTAGCAATGAACACGCGAGGCTCTTTGGAAATATGATATATGAGCTTAAAGGGAGGCGATGACCTGACCATAAGTTCTGAGTATAAAGCAGGAATAAGAGGAATTCGGCAAAACGGAAAAGAGAAAAGACTACATATTTCATAACCCAAGGATGAATATTTTAATTTTCGAGGCATTATCAGTTACTCTATACTTACATAAGTGTTTTTGGCGATGGTAAAGAAGGATATGGACAGCAGTGAGAAATGAATATTTTTATACAAAACGTAAAACACTCGCTGATATTTCATGGTATGAGATGATCTCATGTGTTGAAATGTGGCAAAGTGTGGTATCAAGGCAAAAGGGAAATGTGGGTGAACGGACAAGTCAAGGCCTGATCAATCACCGTCTTGTGCAGTTGGGCGAGAGTTACTTGATTAACGCTTTTAGCAGAGGAAGGTCTCACGTCCTGTGGAATGTAAGAATCTGCCCTCTCTCGCCCGGACGATGTTTTTTTGTCTTTATAAGTGCATTCAGTCGGCCAAATGGCCGACCTATAAACGCGGTCTTCCGTCGTCTCTCAGGCCTCTGACCCACTGCGGTCAATTGTGTCCGGGAGGGTCGCTCTCTCAGACACCCTCTCCATATAGTATGCAAAAACAACCGCCCACGGTCAAGAAGATGCTCTTTTGAAAGAGTGATAGGTCATTGAGTGAGATAGGCAGTTTATATCCGGTGATTAATATATCTATACAATGCTTAGATAATTTCTAGTATTCATATTACATGATAAAAGTAATATAGGACATTCCTTAGAAAAAATGTATATCATTTAATCAGGTCAGGGGTCAACCCAGAAACTCTACCATAAACCACAGTCACAGGATGCGAGTGAAGATTAGCTAAGCATAAATAGAAAACACGAACGTCAACTTACTTGCATGGGAACCTACTTTGGCTCTCATGAGAACTTGAAATGATGATGCGTCCTAACCTAAAAAGAAGTGTTCGTTCGTACACATGTATCTTTGTTAGGTTTGCTAACCTATTGCTTTGTAAATCAATCTGTAAGAGACCACTTCCTCTTCTCCTATCGTCTGATGTAGACATCCAACTCTTCTCTGCAAAACTAATTCACGATGTAACGCTTTGAAGAATATAATATAAGTAATTTGGCTACCTCTGTGTTTCCGCGACATACCCTCAATCAACTAAAGTTACATGAAGCAAGAGTTCAGAAACTATCTTCCTTCCTGTATCGAAAGAGAGAGGGAGAGAGAGAGAGAGAGAGAGAGGGCTCTGTGAAGCGAATAGCGTTTGGTTGGGAGAAGGTTCACAGACCCTCTCTCTATATATATTATATTATATTGTATATATATATATATATATATATGTGTGTGTGTGTGTGTGTGTGTGTGTATATATATATGCATGGTTAGAAAAAAAAACTTCAGCCTTTTTAATTATAAATATATCTATTTAGGTAGGCAGACAAACTGCCTAAAGACAAAATGCCAAATGGACAAAATGCCTAACAAGGCATTTTTTTATAGAATTTATAACAAATTAAGCAAGAATACGTAAGTTAAGGATTGCACAAATACCTTGCAGTAGGAGAGTTATCTTTATTTTACACTATTTATCTCTAAAAACATAAAACTGACTAAGTGTCAACCTTGCAGTAGGTGTATTATTTTCATTTTATTCTATTATCTATGGAAACAGAAAACAGTATTTTACACTATCATTAAAAACAAAAGCAGAATAATTGCCAATTTATTAAGATCATGCATTTATACTAAAGACAAAGAAATAGTTAAAAAGTATGCGACATTGCCCTTAGATAAAATAAGCCCTCATCTTTATTGTAAGTGGCATGAATTTTTCTAATTCTTTCATTTACTCGAATATATTTCTTATCAATTTTTTCAGTGTTTGCACCTAAGACCGACTGTTCGAGAATAAATTCTGTACTTGTTTGTTCATTTTTTATTTTTTTCACAAGTTCAGAGAGTGTTGGGTGAGTTTGTAGTTCTTGGCAGATCAGATTCACTCCTGTCATACGCATTCCACATTTGAATATCGACGGTCTGGCGTCTTCATCGACCTCGCTGAAGGATTCCAAATCAAGTAATTTTGAAATATAAAAAAAAAAATCACTCAAGATTTCGTCTGTTTCAGGGTCAATTGAATTCAAAAAGTTTTTAAAAATGGTCAGCTATATCATCTGGGGGAACAAAAGCAATGACCTGTATTTGTTTAATTATGATAGCATTGTCATTATTCGTGTACCTGCGTTGCAGACCAAGTTTTTGTATTTTACACTATAGACACTGGTTGAAATGAAAAAAACAACCATTGATGGAAGTATTTCGAAAACATTTCCTCAAACTTTTTATCGCTGCTAGCTCAAAATCAACAGTAACAGACTCTGGGATGAGGCTCTGCTTTTTCAAGAACATAAATATTATATCATAGGGTTGTTCACTTTTATTAGATATAACACAATATACTAATAATAATGTTTTACATCCGGCAACAACACAATGCAACGCATACAGTTGTTTTCAAACTGGCGCACAGTTAGAAGTGCCGTCACTTAGACACTTGTCTTTACTTTTCAAGACTTCCAAATGCCATCTATTTGTGTAAATTAGAACAGTTTCTGATTCGGACCATAAAACACGATCGCCTCTTGTAATTACCGTTAGATCTTTATTGGCACTTGCACGAACTCTTATACGTTTTATACTGCTTGCAAGTCAGTCTATCACAGGCAGAGCACCAAATATGCTTAATGGCAAATCACTTGTACAGTGATTAATAACGGAAGATGGAGCCTCATCAGATTTTAGTGAGCGG
>NC_061107.1:123491375-123496375 GCF_015104395.2 Macrobrachium nipponense
CAAACACTACCGGAGTCGAGGTGGGTTGATGTTGTCTCCAAACCAACTAATTACCTGCGCGCGAAAGGACATTGTAGCTCGAAATATATATATATATATATATATATATATATATATATATATATATATGATATATATATATATATATATATATATATATGTGTGTGTGTGTGTGTGTGTGTGTGTGTGTATCTATATGTAAATAAATTCTTCTGTTAAAACAGGATACGTCTCAAGTATAAAAGGCCCATTAAAATATTCTGGTTTAAAGCTAAGGACTATATATTCGGTGGACTAACTTCCAACCTTTCAGGTAGTGAATGACAGCAGGAGTTACATTATCAAAATGTATACTGGGAGATGTGCTCTCAAGTGATGCCAGGGGTCACCGCTAAGCCGACGTTGGTTCTGTTAATTGTCTTAATCGTTGCCGTAAGGAAGATATTTTTTATAAGGTCAGAGTCCCAGGCTCCATTGGAAAGGTTAATCGTATTAGTCTTGTTGTTTTACCTGTGCAGATTCTACCATCTGACATTTGTATCAACATCTGAACTTGTATAAAATTCGCAATGAGTTCTAATCCATGGTATGATTCGTGTTATTTATATGAATGGAAAATCACCAAGCTATGATATCCATATCTAACTGATTGTTTATGTTGAGTTAATCTTTCCGAGAGAGATTTTCCTCTGAAACCATAGTACGACTTATCACAATTGCTACAGGGGATTTCATAAACGGCTATGTCTTTGTAAACTTGTTTCTGCTGAGCGTTAATAAAGGATTTCCCCAGTGTATTCAGGTAAGTGAAGATGAAAGAGTTGGGTTGACCTAAGGTTTATGAGATTAAGATTTTATTGGTGTATTTTTCCTTTTCTTTGTTTTCTGTGGGTTTGTAAAAAATGCCCTTTGCTTTATGTGTGGCTTTTTCTATTATGTGCTTGGGATATTTTAACAAGCTAAGTTGATTTCTGATGGTTTCAAGTTCTTTGATAAGAAAATCTGGGGAGCAAAATCTCAGGCCTCTGAGAAATAAGTTCCTTGCTGCTGCCGGTAGCTGGGGTTACTGTAAAGGTCATGATAGCTTGTAAAAAATATATGTATGCAAAGTGAGAATAATTTAGTGCCATCCATAAAATTCACTGTTTGAAATTGAAAATAACAATGTCATCCCTTTCCTAGATGTATTAATACATAGAGAATCTTTCCAATGCAAATTCAGTATTTATAAGAAAACCCACAAATAATTTAACATATGTACATTTTTACTCTGGCCACCATCTTAATTAATATTAAATTTCATTTTTTTCTTCTATGTTCCTACGCCTTGCGTATCACGAGTCCAACAATATCTGGACCAAGAAATAGAATACATAAAAAAGATAGGAAACGATCTCTGCTACCCACCTCATTTAATTGATTTATGTTATCAAAAAGCTCATAAAAAGTTTTATAGTGTTGCTATTAATGAAAAAGAATGCCTAAAAATGTACTCAGCTTACCTTACTTTCGTGGATTTGAAACCATAAAATCAATATTTAAATCATTTAATGTTAATGTAGTGTTCTCTTATAACAATACCATTAAAGATATGCTAATTAAGAATAGTCCTGTAACAAATAACAAACATGATTAACAAATTCCTTGTAAGGATTGCCCATCGTTTTATGTTGGCCAGTCAAGTTAAAATTTGTGTGTACGTATTAAGCAGCATATGTATTCAGTTAGAACGCCCAGACTTCAAATGCACTGTTTATCCATCTGAGTGAAAAATCTCATTGTATTAATTGGGGTGATACCTCGGTAATTGCTAGATCTAATGATTATGTTTCAAGAATTTACTGGAATCGGCAATTATACAAATCACTAATAAAAAACAACCTAAATCTTAGTCTGGGAATGTACATTTGGACCCATATTTGTAAGATGTTTATGAGGACCTTACCTAAATGACAACTAATAAATCTATCCTACATGTATGTAGTTATTATTTCTTTCTCTCTCTCTCTCTCATCTCTCTCTCTCTCTCTCTCTCTCTGGTTCGATATTCTCTCTCCTCTGTCTCTTGCTCGATATATATATGTATATATATATATATATATATATATATATATATATATATATATATATATATATATATATATATATATATTTATATTTTCTTTCGTCTTTTCATTAATAATAATTTTGGGGGGAAAACTTTGTGTAAAATTCATGATATTAAATTGTATATGCTCCCGTGTTTTTTTCAAAATGTAGTGTTTTCTGGAAGAATAACTTGTTTACTGCGTGTATCCTTCAAGTGTGGCTACCCTCAGGCGGCGCCTCCTTTCTGTAGAGTGAAAATCGCCCTTATTGCTAATCTTGTAGTGTCAGTTTGGAATAAGCTTTTCTTTTGACTATGTTGTTTCTCTGTAAAATCAGTTTTGCCTTCAGTAAAGGGTCCGAACAGGATCGAAAGTACTCGGCTATCTCACTTTTTCATTTTTTTCCTTCTTGGCAAAAAAACCTTTATTTTTATATAAATATATTATATATATATATATATATTATATATATATATATATATATACATATATATATATATTATATATATATATATATATATATTATATATATATATATATATATATATATATATATATATATATATATATATATATATACATATGACAGAATACGTTGGCGCAAGCGGGCCACAGCATATGGAAGGAGAGGGTGACAAGTAGATAGCTGGTCGTGAAGTGATACATAAAATCAAAGCAATTTAAAAAGGACCTGCTAGACTAAAAAGTTGAAGAAGACTGAATGATTCGAAAAGAAGGGAGAAGCAGTGAAGAAAACCCGTTCAAGCCAGATGCAACTGCACAGAGGAGGTGCGTTAGTTCAACTTTGGCACTAATTGCTTAATAAATAACAACTCTAAAATAAGCAGCTCGTGAAAACGGCTTGTTTGACCCAAGACAGAGAAAGTATAATTGATGGTGGTTTTACAAATTTTTAAAATGATTTCTGATATCAGGAAATTCAGGACTGGACACTCTGCAGCCAGTACGATGACTTATACCATTATGCGAATTAGCTTTAACTTTTAGCAATCGTTTAGTCGAACCCACGGCTTTAGCCCTAAATATCATATATCCATCCATCCATCCATCCACGGACAGAGACTCTTTAAATCTAAAAAGTGATCCTGTTGTAAGGGGATTTTTGGGAATTAAAATAACTTGCAACGTATCAAAGTGTTTTTCAATTGCAGACTTGAGATTCCTTCTAAATTTGCCATCTTGGATGTATGGAATACTGGCATGTGGTTCCTTTCGTGGAACAGTACTTGTGGAAGGGGAGTCCGATAGTTTCTTATTTAGAAAATGCTTGCGATGTTTGAAGAAAAAATGTGAGGGAAACCAGTTATAGGAAAAATATTTATACAGGAACAATATTTCTTTATGATACGAACCCCAGGGAGAGGTTAGAGTTCAAGCCCGATGGAGCAAGGTAAAAAATGAATTATGCTTAAAATTATAAAAAGAGCAATATAAAAGTTTGAACCCAGACCAGATGAAGTCTTTTTTTCTAAAAACGGAAGTGTTAAAACAATCACCAGTTCGAAACACCAAAACATCCAAAAATGGTAAACGATCATTTTCCTCTCTCTAAGTTAAACTTGATATTAGGGTGTAATATTGATCGTACTTCTTTAGAAACTCGTGGAGTTGCCAGTTAGTATATTTTATTCCAATTATTGTCATCCTCTTTATCTGATAATACGTATCAGTGATTAACTGTATAAGCACAGAAAGTATTTCCCCAGTGAATGATCAATGTTAGTTCAATAATTGTTTATTAAATGAAAAAAAAGAAGAAGAAAAAAAGAATTTCCCCATAGAATCATCCGCGGCTCTCAATGTGTGATATCAAGTGTTCACCATAGAGTGGCAGCAGGACCCGAGTGCATAAGCATTAGCCTAATATAATTTGTAAATTAACTTTCGACTTTTATAGCGTTATATCGAAAGTTATAATGATTTCTTTGATAAAGCACAGGGAAGTTTAGCATTTGATTAAATGAGCTATAAATAAGACACAAGTTAGTGTAAAAAAATCCAAATTATATGCGCGTTTAGCATTGGCTACATGGTTAGGCCTATTTCAAGAATCAAGGAAATATATTTTCCAGCTTGTTAGATAATAATTTCATCGAATTCCTCAGTTGTGCAAATTTTTGCATGTGGAATTGCGTTCAGGGTCGCATCAAACAAGTATTTTCGTAAGTTTCCACTTTTTTTTTTTCGGGGCATAAGTGAGACTATTCTTGTCCATACGATCCGGAGTGTGAATATGTTTGGCGAGCATTGTTTTAATTCGTGTATCTCCTGTTGTGCTTTCTCTCTCTCTCTCTCTCTCTCTCTCTCTCTCAGGACCTTTTTATCTATCCTCTATTCTTTTCTATCTGTCCATCCGCCTGTGGTGTTTGCGCATGATAACACTGCGTCCCGGGCTTTAAATAATTTCCTATTTCGAATATTAACGGTGTAATTCGCATACAGTAAATTATTAGAACACTTTTCAGTTGCAAATGTACACCCAATATCCTTTTATTTACCTAAAACTTACATACTGCGTAACTATTTAAAGCCCGGGACGCAGTGTTACCATACGAAAACACCACAGGCGGATGGACAGATGATAAAAAACAGAGTATAGTCAGGAATAACCAGAGGCCTATTTTAAGAATCGAGCACTAGGTCTATTGGCCATGCTCGGGTGCTTCTATATATATATATATATATATATATATATATTATATATATATATATATATATATATATATATATCTATATATATATATATATATATCCCAAAAACTCATAAATTTCTGTTACACAATAATGCTTGACTGGATCGAACTGATTACTGGTTGTCCGTGGAAATATGAATTTAAGTGATATCACTCCCTTCTGATAGGCCCACTTACGCAAATTCAGTCTTAAATTTCA
>NC_061107.1:123503875-123511375 GCF_015104395.2 Macrobrachium nipponense
CATTTTTTATGGACTGATTTACTGAAAAATTTAGTAAAGATGATGAGAAAAACCTAATATTTAAGGCGAATATTAGATCCATTGCTATACCTATGCTACATTATGCTACATATATAATCCTAAAAAATATATAATTTAGCTTATCATTCGATATTAAAAAAACAATGTATTCAGTATTTTATCTTTATATACAAACATTACATTAAATATAACACTTCATATTAAAATTTATCTTGTGCAAGTTACTGAGCAAATACTGCTATATGAAATAAGCTGCGCAAGAGAACAATATATGAATCTACGTAACTCTCAGTTTGCGCATTCACTTTGAGAAGGATGTCCTTTGGTATTGTCTCCTGAAATTAAAGAGTTAACCACCCCAAATTCGGATGCTAAAGTGTAAAGGAAGATTAGAAGATTACGCAGGGAAATTCATCAGTGTTACATTCAATGTACCCAGGGAAGTTCTGCAGTTCACAGACATTACTCAGATTCAGACCCAAGGAAAAGAGACCGAGAATAATGAAAAAGGAGGAGCAATAGGATACTGGTACTATTCTTGGATTGTGAATTTATAATCACCAGTTCTCTTTGATGAATAATACGAAGTTATACCTCGTAAGCATTCAAATACGTATATCAACTGGACTGCGTAAAAGGCAATTTATATATATATATATATATATATATATATATATATATATATTATATATATAGATATATATATATATATATATATATTATTGCTATTCCGAGTCAGTTTATATTATGAATAACGCTGTTATATTTCGTCTTTAACTTCCTCCGTCAGCAGGTAAGGAGAACTGACACTAAAATAATAATAATCCTTTCTAAAGAGGTAAATGCTTGACAGACGACCATCGAAGTGTCCTTTTGGTACCGATGACAGGTCCGACAGTTAGAATAATTGACAATATTATTACCCCGTCGTTTTCAGTACCTTTCTGGTCTCCGGAGAGTCAGGGTGTGGGACAGGTAAAACCATTTGCAAAGATCTTGAACATGATGGAATATTACGTCCCTTAGAATATAAAATGACGAAAAGCATCACAAGACGGAAATCTCTGTGCCAGATTCATAACGAATTTTACTATTTCAGTTCTTGGAATTTGAAAACGAGATACGTTTTCTTTTTAGAGCCAAAGAAAAAGTTTTTAATTTAGAAACTCTCATCCCATCCCTTTCCCACAAGAACCCCCTCCCCCCTTCCCTAGCCCTATTTCTATTCTTCCACCTCTTCCTTCTTCCTTCCTGGTGCTCTCTCTCCACCATAGCTTATCGGTTGTTGTTAATTCAGGATTAAGCCAACAGCGCGCTATCAAGGACTCTTCCGTCTAGAGGAGCCCGTAAGGACGAATGGGATTATTAATCGTTTTAAACCTAACGGTGCCCATCAGTAGGAGACGAAGATCACAGCAGGTGGTATTGCACCTCGAGATAAGATTAACCATGTATTTTATCAGTGGCGTTGTCTCCTTATCATAACTTGAATGGATATTTATAACATAGGTAATGACTCATCAGGCTTCCACGACTGAATGCCCAAAATATTTGCAAGACTTCTTGCGTATAATACAGCCAACGGATGGAGTCAACACAATTAGCTAGTCTCAAGTTATTTGACCCAAGAAGTACTTCAAATGTTGTTTCAGAGCCTCTGAATGCGTATCTTTGAGGCTTTACTTTAAAGCAAATGGAACGAAAATATTATTCTCTGAATGTTATGATGATGTGGTTTTGACAGTTGATATACATTCCCCTTATAAGAAAATAAGAAACAATGAATTGTAAACATTAAATATCTGGGAGAAAAATGTAAGTCACTGATCCTTAGTTGGGGATAATTAACGCCATATCATCTCACATTAATCAATAATATCATTATAAACCAATCAAATAATGGCGATAAGGTGCATGGTGCATCCTGACTTGTCCCTTGGTATCAGTGAATGATACCACGCTTATTTCCATTGTAAATCATCTACATCACAGGCGTCTCATATCACCTTGCCAAAATTTTTTGCGTTTATAGGAACTGTCAGTTATTCGAATAAACTCAAGGCCAATATTAAGAAAGAAGCCATAATTTTAGTTTAGTAATAACAGCCATATGTACTTTGAAATTTAGATAATATTTACCATATTGCCAATTATATTTTCCATTATAATGATCTCACATTACACTCGATTTTAATCAAGGAAAAAAATCAGCTCCATTTTTGGTTCTAGGAATAAAACAAAACTATTTTTAGGAATACTATCGTAAGTTAATCGTTTTGTTTCAAGTTAAAGCTGAGCGGTGAAAATATATGACCAGCAGTTCATGAGAAACTGCAAGTGCCAGAAATTATTTATTTGAGTACTGCCATATCTTTACCGATTCTTTTACCTTGTTTTAAAGAATAACGCCACAGACTTTAAAGTAAGCGTTCCCTGCACCTAGCTGTTTCCAATACGTGTGAGAGTGGCCCCATAATATCTGAAATGGTAAAGCTGTTTCATAATAACACATAAACAAAGCTTTCAATTACACGAAGAAAAGCTTCACAAATAAATATAATTCAGAGATATATTGGAGGTTATTATCATATGCCACCTTACATGGTCTGCCAGTATAATAGTTTATCTACTATGAGATTCAGGGCCTCTGTAACACGGTTTTTCGCAATAACTTTGTTTTTATCTATGCATTTCATAAATATAACGCTTATTCAGAATACATATTAATATCAACACATAAATTTTTAGTGTATTCTGCACTACGTAGGTTGAATAAATTTGGTACTTATAATATAAAAGTGACCTTTTTTGAAGACGGGCCAACTTATTCAGTGAAAAGGTTTCGAACGCACTCGTTACGTAACTTATGACATCATTTCTTCCCTCTTTCTCGATGGATGATTGGCTATACGTAACGAAGGCTAAACCTCTGGCAACAATGACATACAAATTTAAATACAAGCAAAGCAGTACACCTTTATGAACTCTGGAACCTCCCCACTGATAATTGTCATAATGAACAAACCAACAAAATATGTTAATAAATACAAAAACACTTCGATTATTAGTCTAACTCCCAAAATAAGTTTCCAAAGAAATTGCAGTCTACTTTATAGGTCACAATCAGATTGACGATGTAAAGGGAATAGTTGGTATTACCAAAAACATAGTAGACAAGCTTGATTTGATAACTGCTATATAGAATGTCATGCATTTTTTATTTATTGGCTATCTACCTATTTACTCAAAAAAAATAGCCGGTACCGTATATTGGCTTTAAACCTTCACCAATAATTATCGTCAGAATGGTGACTTCATGAGGCTCCACCCACTTTCGCCTCGTTATAATTCAGGATAACACTGAAGGCTACCATGGGCATTGTTGGATTAGAAAATTTAACTTCTAGCTATAAAAACTAATTTCTCGAGTAGTTGTAAGAAGTGCTAAATGATCCTCAAGGATCCCAGCAGTTGGTCTAAACGTTTAATTCATGTATATTACTGCTATACTGTTGCGGCACTACTGCTACAGTAGTATTACTACGCTAGCACTGATACCCAACCCACATCTATGTATTGTTCCGCCATTCATAAAGTCTTTGGGTTTCAGAGCCGATGGCAATTTCTGTCTGGAGGATGGGCGGGGCAACATTTGGTCAAAAAGTGTTTGTTTACCTTGCTTACGTAATGAATGTTTTTCGACTCTTGGCTCGTAATCATTGGCCATGGCGTCGGGTAGATCCTTTTTACTCTATAAAAGTCAAAACTATCGGGTTTAGGCTATTGATAATGCTGACAAAATTTGTGTGTGGTTGTAAAATATACATATGTCAACTTTCAGCTACATCCGATGCTTTGACAAGGAGCAAAGTCCACAAAACCGTGTTACAGAGACCCTGAATGAATTGTTATATTGAATAATCAATTGTAAAGACTATAATTTTAATGGAGAAATTAACAGATGAAGGTAAAAATTTGCAAAAGACCTGATATTACTCCATCAAGCACCAACACATAAAATGCGACGTAGGTAACTCGTTTACATGCTGATTAATGCTTCCATGCGACACAGAAAATTATTAATCGTATAAACTTACGTTACTGAAATCTCTTTTTTTAGTACAAAGGGAAATTATAGCAATGCAAGACTAATTTTCATTTTAGAGTATAAAAGGTCTAATATAAAAAACAAACAAATATGTTGGGCAAAGGATTCACATTTCAAATGCAAGCGTTGTTAACAATAAGTTTGACTGGAAATCAAAACGCCGATAAAAAAGTTTCCTGTCTGTCTGTCTGTCTGTCTGTCTGTCTGTCTGTCTGTCTGTCTGTCTGTCTAAGTTGAACCAGTGGTTTATGACAAATTGATAAAATACAGAATCGAATTTTCCCAGGTCACAATACATAGTTTGAAACCATTAAAAAGGAAAAA
Source organism: Macrobrachium nipponense (assembly GCF_015104395.2). Classification (NCBI taxonomy): domain Eukaryota; kingdom Metazoa; phylum Arthropoda; class Malacostraca; order Decapoda; family Palaemonidae; genus Macrobrachium; species Macrobrachium nipponense. Next base: position 123,508,329 of record NC_061107.1, read on the forward strand.
TAGTTTTTGCTTGCCAACATGGGCAACATTGTAAATCACTCTTTAAAGTAAGATATGTGAATGTTGCTGTGACTAACGCGTGATTAGATGAGAGAGTATATTGCACCTGATAAGAGGCTGGAACTCGCATCCAAGATATTTAACAACGACAAGCGCTGTCAACTTTCATCATACAGCTGTAAAAAATTCTTGCATGTTAGCACAGATGTTACAATAACACACTTTTCCAAACGATATGTAAGTTTACGTTCCAGCCTTCAATTGATTTCCAATTTGTTTTTGCTACAACAAGGCATTACCGACCATCCATCCCAATACACAAGCCTCTTCTTTCCACATCAGAAACCGGCCATCTGGGATTTTTGGATACGAGTTCAAATAATTTAATAGATGAAGCCCACTCTTTCAATAATTGACATTAATATTCGTAAATGTTATACGAGAAAAGGGTCCATAAATAGCATTGATTTCTGAGCGGAGGAAGAAGTTATCAGCAGTGGCTTCCTTGGTAATAAATACTTTGTGCTTGTACTGGAACACTAGTTCAAACCACTTGTGGCCTGAAACTTATTCTTTCATGCGATCGCCAGTTACACACACTCACTGAATACAAATTCAGAAATTCCACATAGCACTGCCGATGAATATTGAACAAAAAGATATAATGTTATAAACTGTTAGGAGAAAAGTAGATCCCGATAGGATATTTGCATGTTTACTGTTCGCTTTTAACCTTTCTGATTAAGTTGTTGCATTAGGATGATTTTCAATTCAAAAGTTTTTTTATCCCCATGATTATAAGCCTGTATCTTGCTGTAATAAACTGGGGTTTTTTTTTATAACAGTGTGTTCCCAGCCAGTTGGTACTGACATCAAATAGCCAAAGGGAAGAAAAGTCCCTGAATATTTTGTAAGCAAATTTAATGACAAAGAGGTGGAAAATTCGGCCCTAAGATGTTAACGGAAGCATGTAGAAAAAGCATCAATGGATTTAGCCCAGTAGGAACATATCTGCCAATAGCGAGAATAGACATACGAGGTAAAACCGGGAATCTGCAAGGAGAATCAATCAGGGTGGGATGTACGACTTCAAAATGAATAATGTGCTTAAGGAGGGGGTCTGGAAATTACGTTGAAATGCAAAATGTACTGGGTTTGTAATAAACTTCATACTGATCAATAGTCATTAAGAATATACCAGCATATACTCTGAAACTTACTATCTAGAAAAGAATACTGTGGGGGTAAGACATTACTAGTTCCAAAAAGCGCAAAGTGGGTGGGGTGGAAAGTGCTTCCCTTAAACAGGACTGGTTCTGCCCATAAACTTAGCAACTAAACAAACACTATGGGTTTATCATACCTCATTTCGGTGTACATAACTTACCATATAGTAAGGGTTGGGGGTGGGAAGGGGGTGACATAAAAATAACAAAAAACAACAGTCGTTAGTTTCTAATCCATAGTTTTCAAGGTTGTTGAGATGAATAGTGATACTTCCAATGCCCTTTAAGTTGGAGCTCAACCTTGATAGGAAGGGGTGGTAGAGAAGGGGTAAATAATCGAATGTAACAAATTACAAGATATTAGTGCCTCATCCATAGTTTTTGAGGTCGCTGAGATAAATAGCCACACTCCTGATGCCCTTAAGTACTAGTTCACCCTGATAAGAATTGGGAGTAAGAAGGGGTGAAATGTAAAATGTCAATAATGCAGGCAATGTTACTGACGCAACTATCTTAACAGGAAAGGTTGAGAGAGAGAGAGAGAGAGAGAGAGAGAGAGAGAGAGAGAGAGAGAGAGAGAGAGAGTTTGGCACACACACACACAGACACACCACACACACACACACACACACACACACATATATATATAATATATATATATATATATATATATATATATATATGTGTGTGTGTGTGTGTGTGTGTGTGTGTGTGTGTGTGTGTGTGTATGTGTAATGAAATAAAAATAGAAATGTAATCCATTTCATTATTAAAACATAGCTGCGCTCTGTGTAATAGGTCAATGAGGAAAACACTGCCAAAAGTTGCTAGTCCGTTTAGGATGTGCAATGCTAGTTTGTCATAACCACAGACAAACGAACGAACTTCTTTCCCATGGATCGGTATGTCAAAACCGGCTCTCACGAGAACCAAAGTAAACTATGTTGTCATCAAATGACCCACATCTCAAGGATGTGTGTTCGTCTGTCCAATACGCTTCCTTTCTGAGAGAAAACATTGAGAACTATGTATCACTTGCTCTCTGACTTTCTTCTTCGCAAGATAAGTCTCCTCAGAAAGCTCCTATCTCAAAATGTACTGTAACTTGTAAATATTCAAGAGAATATTACTGAGTTTTCTGCGTCCAAGTGTTTTCCACCCATCCTTCAACTTGACTGATTGAATACTGAGAAAATCTATCTAAGTCCATGCCAGCCGGCCAACGTAAGAGAAGGAAGAAGAAGAGAGAAGAGAGAGAGAGAGAGAGAGAGAGAGAGAGAGAGAGAGAGAGAGAGAGAGAGAGGGAGAGAGAGAAATATGTCTCAATAACAACTGCCGTTCGCCTTGGCGAATCATAAGGAATCAACTTTGTGACTGTCACTTCCACTTCATCGAAGCGGGTGCCACTCACTATATATATATTAATTATAATATATTATATTATATATATATATATTATAATATTATATATATAATATATATATATATATATATATATATATATATATACATATATATTTAATATATTATATGATATATATATATATATATATATATATATATATAGATATATATATTATATATATATATATATATATATATATATATATATATATATATATATATATATATATATATATATATACATATATATATAATATATATATATATATATATATATATATATATATATATATAATATATATATATATACATATATTATTATTATAATATATATATATATATAATATTTTATATATATTATAAGTCATATCACATTACCGTGATTCATATACCTATATCGAGCTACAATGTCCTTTA
>NC_061107.1:123516375-123517938 GCF_015104395.2 Macrobrachium nipponense
TGGATGGCTGATAATGTGGACAACAACCTTATGACTCTTGATGGAAGAGAATCCCTGCATGGCATGGGTAGTATGTCTTCTACAATAGCTTAAAGAAATACTCCATATCTAAGACTACAACCAATCAAGCAACAAAAGCATAAGCTTGCATACCAAATTATCCAAGGAAGAAGTATCTCTGTTGTGGAATATAGGGCCCTGTCAAAAGTCAGAACTGTCTTCACTGCATTTCGAGCCACAGCTACAATTACAAATGCCTTGTATTATACCACCTGATGCCAATCTTGATTTGCTTGGGCACACTATGTATTTTTTGGTAAAAATCAGTGGTCAAACTGTCTGGTTTTATGACAGCTCTCACTGATGGAAACTACCCAAGAAAGTCACAATCTCATTCCTTCTCATACTAGACACGGATCCATCTGATCTGACATGTATCTACACTATCCTTGTTTTTTGTTTTAAAGTAAGTAGAACAAATGCAAGTCAAGCCGCTCGTGGTTACAGTTGACCAACCTCTCTGGCTAAAAGCAATGGAAATAGCGAAATCAAAGCCTATTCCTATGGTCCTCATCCTAGTGGTTTCCATCTGGTGATGAGTTTTTCTGGGGAGTGTTGGTACTGTAATGAGAGGATCTGGTCTCACAGAGGCATTCCATGCTGTCTGTGGATCAAATGCTGTTGAACATATAGTGATATGGGAAGCAGTTGGTCCAAGTGCACTGCGTGCACACTTACCTTACTGAGGTCTGCTCTCATTACGAAACAACCTCAGCAGATTTAAAATCCTGTAAGATTTATTTCAGAAACCTTTGAGGAATTTGTGTTTCAACCTGAAACATAAACTTCTATCACAAAGAAATGACGGATATTTACTATGTGGGTTTCAGAGACTGTGCAAGATAGTTTTTTTTGGGCAATAACTTCTGTAACGAAACATTGTATTCAGAAGCGAGATTTTGCTATAGTGTATTACACTCCCAGTGTCCCCCGTAATTCATTAAGGGTGGGTATCGTGAAGCACTAATTGTAAAGAATAACGACACTTGTCCCCTCGTGCCAAGAGGCCCAAAAACTCCATTAAGCCAGCAATGGAATACGAACGCAACAAAGTAAAAAGTTTCCGCCTACCCTTCTCCCCCCACCTGGCAAACCTGGCCACCCCCATCTTTCTTCCTTCCTTCACCCTCCAATCTCTTTCTCACTGAAAAGTTGTTTTTCGGTTTAACTTATTTTATATGATTTTTTCTAATCTATCTATCCTATCTACTCATCTATCCTATCTATTAATGCTATTCTTATCTATCTATCTATCTAGAATAATAGTTTACATTGGTGTATAATTCTAACGAAAGGTTCTAGAATAAGGTAAGAATTCACGCCCCCCACCGTTGGTTGTAATTCATTTTATAAGATTTATTCCTACAAAACCTTCCAGGTACAAAATCAACTCATCTGGATTCTTCTCTCTCTCTCCGTTCCTCTATCTCATCTTCTCTCCTCTCTCCTCATCTCTATTCTCTTCTCTCTGTGTGTGTGTCGTTTGTGTGGTGTGTGTGTGTA
>NC_061107.1:123518438-123525938 GCF_015104395.2 Macrobrachium nipponense
ACCTCGTCATAAATTGCTAGTTTTTTTTTTTTTTTTTTTTTTTTTTTTGTATGACCTAGAAGGTTTGAATTAAAAATATTTTGTTATTCCAAGGAGGTTCAGCGACGGTTAATTATGCGATGCAAGAAAACGTTAATTAAAAAGTTTCAATGATTTTTCTGTTATTCTCCTTTACTGCTTGCAAGCAGGTCTTTGAAAACTTTTCAAGATAATGAGCCCCTGATGAATTTCTGGATAATCAAGGAATCACAATCAACGTAATTTAAAAAATCATAGAGCACTCCAGATAGCAAAATTTATTATAAATATAAAACTTTAATATCCTTGCACAGAAAACCCACTACACAGGTAATATTCTAGCCACTTGAGAAAACATCAAATATCTATGATTCTCATTGATATCAACAAATGAATTAGGTGTGTTAAAATAATGTGCAAATAAAACATGCATAAAATCTAGGTAACTCTCTGTGTACACATTTAAAGATATATCCACGATTCTATGCGGAACAAAAACAAAGTGATCCCAGCCATTCTTTCTTATATAAAATTTTGAAAATACAAGCTTGGAAAGGATATACTTTAAAGTAACCTAAAAGGCACTGGAAATTTTCAACAATGAATTCACGTTATTCACGTGGAAAAATATTACATTTATTAATGAACACATAAAGTACACGTCTCATGCAGTACTTAACAAATTCTTGTCGCTTAACAAGATACTTTGCTCATTAAATAAAAAATGTAGCTTATATATAAAAAGCAAAATTTAATGCAAGTTCATTCTTGCGTTAGGAAAACTGAATAAGAAACCACCATCGTCGAAAACTCCAGAATTTCACTCATACTCCCATCAAAGCTTGATGTCTACATTATTCAACTTCTTAATTGCCCTCCTTACATCCTCATCTGCTAGATTGACAAGCTTTCTAAAGCTTATAGTAACCATTTCCTCACTTGAATAATTCAGTATTGTACATATTAGGTAACTGGCATGTGCTGAGCTGTCTACACATCCAGCACGGGGGTTTGCAGGCGCTGCACTACATTATTCATACTACCCTTCTTGATGAATATACATATTAAAGATTAAACGCTTCTTATACAAGCCACCCAAAAAGCTTTTAATAAGACGTCTAAACAATATCAAAAGTTCAAAATTGTTAATATTTACCCTAAATTTAATTACACATAAATGTCAAGTTTCATATAATCTCTAAGATATTGTAATACCAGAGATTGTTTGAAAAGTACGTAACCATTTAACGGATCTATTTTCTTTATTCTTTTGCATAATTTATCATTTTTATGAATCACAATTTAGTATTCCCCACAGATTTAGCCTAGGCTGAAAATAGCCATGTTGGGTCCAGTCGTTGCTATCCACGAAATGATAAAAAGGGGAAATGCAAATATCAACTGAAATCCAAAAAGCTTTATTATCCCAAAGTTAATATGAAAATAAAGCAGCCGGTTTGTTACATACAAAGCAAACCATGCCGTTTACCAGAAACTGTTTGGATACTCTGCTACCTTTAAAAATAGTAAAGCGAATAAAATTTATCTGATTAAATAAATGTATTGTATTAATAAGCAAAAGATAAAATAAAGACTTTCCCCCTCAGTGGTTACGTTGAAGTACGAATCGAGATCGCAGTTTCCCTAAGGCGAGTTTTTAAAACTACTTTATCACTTTGCTTTTTAACTTGAGCATTGAGGAGCACAACGTTCAAGTGTTCGAAAGTCTCTGTTTTATCTCTGGCACAATAGTACAATTTCTTTTATATAATTGTGGATTTTTATTACATAACAGTTTATCACGATTTTATGAATTTCTTGGCAAAACTTCTCATAAAATGACGCACTAATTTAATCATGTAAACCCTGCAATTCCCATCGTTTTCACATAGTTGCTTAATGCAAAATTTCGTCTTTTTTGTAAAGGGGCACAATATAGTTTGTTTCACAGATAAGGCCAAAGGTACAGTTAGTGTTGTTGGTGCTCATAGTTGTTATTGTGACCTAATCAAGATGGAGAACGGAAGGTTTTACTATGGTGGTTCCCAACTCTACTTTCGAACCAATCTAGCCAAGCAATTTTCTGGATAATTATGAGGGCACCAACATCATTAAAAAATCATAAAGCAATCTACATAGTTAAACTTATTGTAAATCCCACAGAAACGTTTATATTACTTATAAACAAGTGTCACGACACTTGGAATTCACGGCAATTTACTGTGATTTATTAATTTAGAACTTGCACATTGTACACAAAGATATGAAATGGCATAAATAAGCAATAAGTTTGCCTCATAAGATAAAATATTATTGAATGCACAGATTTCTTTAATGCTGAATAATAAGCTAAAACTCATTTTCTATGGACTGATTTACTGAAAAATTTAGTAAAGATGATGAGAAAAACCTAATATTTAAGGCGAATATTAGATCCATTGGTATACCTATGCTACATTATGCTACATATATAATCCTAAAAAATATATAATTTAGCTTATCATTCGATATTAAAAAAACAATGTATTCAGTATTTTATCTTTATATACAAACATTACATTAAATATAACACTTCATATTAAAATTTATCTTGTGCAAGTTACTGAGCAAATACTGCTATATGAAATAAGCTGCGCAAGAGAACAATATATGAATCTACGTAACTCTCAGTTTGCGCATTTCACTTTGGAGATGGATGTCCTTGGTATTGTCTCCTGAAATTAAGAGTTAACACATTCAATTCGGATGCTAAAAGTGTAAAGGAAGATTAGAAGATTACGCAGGGAAATTCATCAGTGTTACATTCAATGTACCCAGGGAAGTTCTGCAGTTCACAGACATTACTCAGATTCAGTCCCAAGGAAAAGAGACCGAGAATAATGAAAAAGGAGGAGCAATAGGATACTGGTACTATTCTTGGATTGTGAATTTATAATCACCAGTTCTCTTGATGAATATACGAAGTTATACCTCGTAAGCATTCAAATACGTATATCAACTGGACTGCGTAAAAGGCAATTTATATATATATATATATATATATATATATATATATATATATATTATATATTATAATGTATGTATGTCTATATATATATATAATATATATATTATCTATATATCATATATATATATATATATATATATATATATATATATATATTATTGCTATTCCGAGTCAGTTTATATTATGAATAACGCTGTTATATTTCGTCTTTAACTTCCTCCGTCAGCAGGTAAGGAGAACTGACACTAAAATAATAATAATCCTTTCTAAAGAGGTAAATGCTTGACAGACGACCATCGAAGTGTCCTTTTGGTACGATGACGGGTCCGACAGTTAGAATAATTGACAATATTATTACCCCGTCGTTTTCAGTACCTTTCTGGTCTCCGGAGAGTCAGGGTGTGGGGCAGGTAAAACCATTTGCAAAGATCTTGAACATGATGGAATATTACGTCCCTTAGAATATAAAATGACGAAAAGCATCACAAGACGGAAATCTCTGTGCCAGACTCATAACGCATTTTTCTAATTCAGTTCCTGGAATTCGAAAACGAGGTACGTTTTCTTTTTAGAGCTGAAGAAAAAGTTTTTAATTTAGAAACTCTCATCCCATCCCTTCCCCACAAGAACCCCCCCCCCCCTTCCCTAGCCCTATTTCCATTCTTCCACCTCTTCCTTCTTTCTTCCTGGTGCTCTCTCTCCCCCATAGCTTATCGGTTGTTGTTAATTCAAGATTAAGCCAACAACGTGTTATCAAGGACTCTTCCGTCTAGAGGAGGCCGTAAGGACGAATGGGATTATTAATCTTTTTAAACCTAACGGTGCCCATCAGTAGGTGACGAAGATTACAGCAGGTGGTATTGCACCTCGAGATAAGATTAACCATGTATTTTATCAGTGGCGTTGTCTCCTTATCATAACTTGAATGGATATTTATAACATAGGTAATGACTCATCAGGCTTCCACGACTGAGTGCCCAAAATATTTGCAAAACTTCTTGCCTATAATACAGCCAACGGATGGAGTCAACACAATTAGCTACATTCTCAAGTTATTTGACCCAAGAAGTACTTCAAATGTTGTTTCAGAGCCTCTGAATGCGTATCTTTGAGGCTTTACTTTAAAGCAAATGGAATGAAAATATTATTCTCTGAATGTTATGATGATGTGGTTTTGACAGTTGATATATATTCCCCTTATAAGAAAGTAAGAAACAATGAATTGTAAACATTAAATATCGGGGAGAAAATTGTAGGTCACTGATCTGAGTCGGGGATAATTAATGCCATATCATCTCACATTAACCAATAATATCATTATAAACCAATCAAATAATGGCGATAAGGCGCATGGTGCATCCTGACTTGTCCCTTGGTATCAGTGAATGATGCCATGCTTATTTCCATTGTAGTTCATCTACATCGCAGGCGTCTCATATCACCATGCCAAAATTTTTTGCGTTTATAGGAACTGTCAGTTATTCCAATAAACTCAAGGCCCATATTAAGATAGAAGCCATAATTTTAGTTTAGTAATAACAGCCATATGTACTTTGAAATTCAGATCATATTTACCCTATTGCCAATTATATTTTCCATTATAATGATCTCACATTACACTCGATTTTAATCAAGGAAAAAAAATCAGCTTCATTTTGGGTTCTAGGAATAAAACAAAACTTTTGTTAGGAATACTATCGTAAGTTAATCGTTTTGTTTCAAGTTATTAACTTAATTTTTATAGAACTCCTGCGCGAATTAAAGCTGAGCGGTGAAAATATATGACCAGCAGTTCATGAGAAACTGCAAGTGCCAGAAATTATTTATTTGAGTACTGCCATATTTTTACCGATTCGTTTACCTTGTTTTACAGAATAACGCCACAGACTTTAAAGTAAGCGTTCCCTTCACCTGGCTGTTTCCCGTTACGTGTGAGAGTGTCCCCATAATATCTGAAATGGTTAAAGCTGTTTCATGGTAACACATAAACAAAGCTTTCAATTACACGAAGAAAAGCTTCACAAATAAATACAATTCAGATATTTATTGGAGGTTATTATCATATGCCACCTTACACGGTCTACCAGTATAATAGTTTATCTAGGTATATGTTATGTTACCGAAAACATTGAATTGTTATATTGAATAATCAATTGTAAAAACTATAATATTAATGGAGAAATTTACAGATGAAGGTAAGAATTTACGAAAGACCTGATATTACTCCCTCAAGCACCAACAAATAAAATACGCTGTAGGTAACTCGTTTACATGTTGATTAATGCTTCCATTCGACACAGAAAATTATTAATCGTATAAACTTACGTTACTGAAATCTCTTTGTTTAGTGCAAAGGGAAATTGTAGCGATGCAAGGCTAATTTTCATTTTGGAGTATAAAAGGTCTAATATAAAAAAACAAACAAATATCTTGGGCAAAGGATTCACATTACAAATGCAAGAGCTGTCAACAATAAGTTTGACTGGAAATCAAAACGCCTAAAAAAATTTTCTTGTCTGTCTGTCTGTCTGGCTGTCTGTCTGTCTGTCTGTCTGTCTGTCTGTCTGTCTGAGTTGAGCCAGTGGTTTATGACAAATTAATAAAATACAGAATCGTATTTTCCCAGGTCACAATACATAGTTTGAAAGCATTAATAAGAAAAAATAGTTTTTGCTGCCAGCATGGGCAACATTGTAAATCACTCTTTAAAGTAAGATATGTGAATGTTACTGTAATTAACGTGTGATTAGATGAGAGAGTATATTTCACCTGATAAGAGGCTGGAACTCGCATCCAAGATATTTAACACCGACAAGCGCTGTCAACTTTCATCATACAGCTGTAAAAAATTCTTGCATGTTAGCACAGATGTTACAATAACACACTTTTCCAAACGATATGTATGAATGCTCATGTAAGTGGCAATTGAGCATGTTCGTAAGTTTACGTTCCAGCCTTCAATGGGTTTCCAATTTGTTTTTGCTACAACAAGGCATTACCGACCATCCATCCCAATACACAAGCCTCTTCTCTCCACATCAGAAACCGGCCATCTGGGATTTTTGGATACGAGTTCAAATAATTTAATAGATGAAGCCCACTCTTTCAATAATTGACATTAATATTCGTAAATGTTATACGAGAAAAGGGTCCATAAATGGCATTGATTTCTGAGCGGAGGAAGAAGTTTTCAGCAGTGGCTTCCTTGGTAATAAATACTTTGTGCTTGTACTGGAACACTAGTTCAAACCACTTGTGGCCTGAAACTTATTATTTCATGCGATCGCCAGTTACGCACACTCACTGAATACAAATTCAGAAATTCCACATAGCACTGCCAATGAATATTGAACAAAAAGATATAATGTTATAAACTGTTAGGAGAAAAGTAGATCCCGATAGGATATTTGCATGTTTACTGTTCGCTTTTAACCTTTCTGATTAAGTAGTTGCATTAGGATGATTTTCAATTCAAAAGATTTGTATCCCCATGATTATAAGCCTGTATCTTGCTGTAGTAAACTGGGTTTTTTTTTATAACAGTGTGTTCCTAGTCAGTTGGTACTGACATCAAATAGCCAAAGGGAAGAAAAGTCCCTGAATATTTTGTAAACAAATTTAATGACAAAGAGGTGGAAAATTCGGCCTTAAGTTGTTAACGGAAGCATGTAGAAAAAGCATCAATGGATTTAGCCCAGTAGGAACATTTCTGCCAATAGCGAGAATAGACATACGAGGAAAAACCGGAAATTACGTTGAAATGCAGAATGAACTGGGTTTGTAATAAACTTCGTACTGATCAATAGCCATTAAGAACATACCAGCTTATACTCTGAAACTTACTATCTAGAAAAGAATACTGTGGGGGTAATAATTACTAGTTCCAAAAAGCACAAAGTGGGTGGTGTGGTAAGGGCTTCCCTTAAACAGGACTGGTTCTGCCCATAAACTTAGCAACTAAACAAATACTATGGGTTTATCATACCTCATTTTGGTATACATGACTTACCATATAGTAAGGGTTGGGGGTTGGAAGGGAGTGACATAAAAATAACAAAAAAACAACAGACTTTAGTTTCTAATCCATAGTTTTCAAGGTTGTTGAGATGAATAGTGACACTTCCAATGCCCTTCAAGTTGGAGCTCAGCCTTGATAGGAAGGGGTGGTAGAGAATGGGTAAATAATCGAATGTAACAAATTACAGGATATTAGTAGCCTCATCCATAGTTTTTGAGGTCGCTGAGATAAATAGTCACACTCCTGGTGCCCTTAAGTACAAGTTCACCCTGATAAGAATTGGGAGTAAGAAGGGGTGAAATGTAAAATGTCAATAATGCAGGCAATGTTACTGATGCAACTATCTTAACAGGAAAGGTTGAGAGAGAGAGAGAGTTTGACAAACTCTCTCTCTCTCTCTCTCTCTCTCTCTCTCTCAACCTATCCTGTTAAGATAGTTGCTTCAGTAACATTGCCT
>NC_061107.1:123530938-123534950 GCF_015104395.2 Macrobrachium nipponense
CGAACCTTGAATTTCTCGTGGAGGAAACTCTGGCCTGATGCTGTATCCGCCCGAGACTTCGAGGGATTTAACGTGGGCGAAACTGGTGCTGCAGATTCAGGAACATTTGACAATCCTGAAACTGTTTCACAACCAGATTTGACGAGATCGTTGCACTCGGCCAGTCCATGGAGCTGGTAGTCGACGAGGACTACATCAATGACCTTCTCGAGGAGCACCAAGAGGAGCTTACAACGGATGAACTGAAGTAGTTGGAGGCCATGCAACATAACGTCGTTCAAGAAGAGTTCTCTAGCAGCGGCGAGGAGGAGGACGAAGACTCAATGAAAACGGCAGAAATTAAGGATGCTCTAGCTGCTTTTCATAAGGTGCAATCATTCGTAAAAGAGAGACACCCCGAAAAGGCTTACACAGGTCGTGTGCTTGCACAGTTCGATGACGTTTGCCTGAGTCGTTTCAGGAACATTGTCAAAAGGAGGCAGAAGCAATCTTCCTTGGATAGTTATATTTTAAAGAGGCCTTTAGTAGGAGTAAGCAAAAAGGAAGAACCAAGTGATACTAGGAAAAAACAGAAAGTTGAAAGTAGTGAAGAAGTCTGAAATTTTGTAAAAAAAAAAAAAAAAAAAAAAAAAAAAAAAAAACCTAAAGTATAGAAAAGAAAAAAAATTAAAATCAACAAAAGACAAAAAAAAAAAATTTGATTATAAGTTTTTTGTAAAGTTAAGTGTTACAGTTTTGTTAATGTGTTTCGTTAAGTTTAGTTTATGTTTTCCTGACATTTTTTTATGTGTTTTGTAAAGTTAAGTGTATGTATCTGCCATTTGTTCTCCTCCTCCTCTGTCGCCACTTTTGGAGATAGCCTCACTCGAAAGGTAAGCTTCCACATTTTACTACATACGTATGTATGTACGTACAGTATTTCTTGTATATCATGTACACTAATACACTTTATTTACAGGTACATACATATTAGTACAACTAGTATGTATTAAGTTAGGTATTGAATGGTCCAAATTGTTGTAGTGTGGTCGAATTAGAGTTTAATGAGGAATTATTTTTTCCTCAAACATATTTGGTACTATTGAAAGTGCAATTTGAAGTAGATTACGAAAATCTTATGCCTCATTCCCCCTTATTTGGGCAAAAATAAAAGCCATTTGCATATACTTTTGGCCTGCAAGCAAAATTAAGTCTTGATTCTTGTTAGGAAAAAAATGCCATATTATTTTCCTCTTTCATTTCAGGCAACTAAAAAAGAATGAGTGACATGCAAGCCAATTATCCATCTTTTTCACTGTCATCAAGTTGTGTTGATCACTGTGTGAAATGTCGATGGCCAGAGACTACATCAGACAAACCACAAGCTGTTAAACAAAAGTGAATACAGACCTTCATAGACTACAGTATTTCAGTTAACGACCATGTTTTGCACAAATATCTTACAGAATCCAGGCTGGAAAGTAGGAAAACTGTAAAATTTCATTGTGATTGTCGGATGTAGGCCTACTATGAGAAATGCATATCCTCTGACAAGTTTGAAAATGTAACAGGAAGTACCAGAAAAGTTCTGTGAACTAAAACAAGAGGAGTAACGACACCATTTGACTGAGAAAGCAGTTGTCTCTTTTGTGAAAGTTCTTGCATTTCTGGCAGAAAACATGGAAATTGACATAATGTATTGAAGTCAGAAGTCTGGAACTAAGAGATAGTTTGTTGAGGGTTTGTGGTGAATGAAATTATGATGAAGGGGTAACAACTATGAAGAAGCATTTACTTGGTTGCCATGACCTTGTCACAGCCGAAGCTAAATATCACAAATCATGTTATGGCAGGTTTAGAAAGGAGCTTCCTAGGAAGAGTGACAATCCACAAATGATCAGCCAAAGCCGACTGGTTAACAAGAAGAAATTTCTGGACTTTGACAAACTTTGTCATTGGCTTGAATCAGAGGGTGAATTGCATTTGTTATTGAATATACAGAACAAGCCGATTGAAATTGCTAGGTCTGAAGATATTTATGACACACAATGGATAAAATACTTTAGAAGAAAAATTGGTGACCACATTTATACTGGTAAGCTAGCGGGACAGCCAAATGTTGTGTGTCTGTGGAACATTGCTTATTATGTCTTCAACAATAAATGGTAAACAGACAGAATGCAGAGAACTGAAGACACGCTTGACGAATTGTACCTGCATTAGCTAAACTGATCCTTGGCAATATTTGATCAGCTGAGTTTGACTGTTACTACTACCATCAAATGATATTCTTAAAAGTACAGAGAAAGGAAAGGAGTGGTTACCACCTCTTTTGAGGTTGTTTTTAGACAGACTGATCAAATACCAACTTCACTAAGTGAGCATAGGTATTATGAATGTAACATGCCCTTAATCCTATATTCATACCATTCCATTTGGATTAGGTATTGAAGTAAACAATGTATTTGAGTCCAAATGGCCAATGAATGAATTAAGTGCATTAGGATTTTCTGAGAGTTCAGATGAAACAGTCATTAACCCAGAATGAGGATACTAGTGACTTTCTCAGAGAATGTTTACCTGGCACATTCATGTAATGGATGGCTGATAATGTGGACCACAACCTTATGACTCTTGATGGAAGAGAATCCCTGCATGGCATGGATAGTGTGTCTTCTACAATACCTGAAAGAAATTCTCCACATCTAATACTACAACCAATCAAGCAACAAAAGCATAAGCTTGCATACCAAATTATCCAAGGAAGAGGTATCTCTGTTGTGGAATATAGGCCCCTGTCAAAACTCAGAACTGTCTTCAGTGCATTTCGAGCCCCAGCTACAATTACAAATGCCTTGTATTATACCACCTGATGCCAATCTTGATTTGCTTGGGCACACTATGTATTTTTTTGGTGAAAATCAGTGGTCAAACTGGTCTGGTTTTATGACAGCTCTCACTGATGGAAACTACCCAAGAAAAGCCGCCACAATCTCATTCCCTCCCATACTAGACATGGATCCATCTGATCTGACATGTATCTACACTATCCTTGTTTTTGTTTTAAAGTAAGTAGAACAAATGCAAGTCAAACCGCTCTTGGTTACAGTTGACCAACCTCTCTGGCTAAAAACAATTGAAATAGCAAAATCAAAACCTATTCCTATGGTCCTCATCCTTAGTGGTTTCCATCTGGTGATGAGTTTTCTGGGGAGTGTTGGTACTATAATGAGAGGATCTGGTCTCACAGAGGCATTCCATGCTGTCTGTGGATCAAATGCTGTTGAACATATAATGATATGGAAAGCAGTGTCAAGGGCACTGCGGGCACACTTCCTTAGTGAGTCTGCTCTCATTACGAAATGCCTCAGCAGATTTATTCCTGAAGATTTATTTCAGAACCTTGAGGAATTTGTGCAACCTGAACATACTCTATCAAAGAATGGCGGATATTTACTATGGGTTTCAGAGACTGTGCAAGCACGTTTTTTGGCAATAACTCTGTAACGAACACTCGTATCAGAACGAGATTTTGCTATAGTGTATTACACCCAGTGCCGTAATTTATAAGGGTATCGGGAAGCACTAATTGTAAAGAATAACGACACTTGTCCCTGTACCAAGAGGCAAAAACTCCATTAGCCAGAAATGGATACGAACGCAACAGTAAAAAGCTCCGCCTACCCTCTCCCCCCACCTGCACCGCCACCCCCATCTTTCTTCCTTCCTTCACCCTCCCTTCTCTCTCTCTCACTGAAAGTCGTTTCAGTTTAAACTTATTTTGTATGATTTTTCTATCTATCTATCTATCTATCTATCTATCTATCTAATAATAGTTTACATTGGTGTATATTCTAACGAAAGGCCTAGATAAGGTAAGATTCACCCCCACCGGTGTGAAATCATTTATAAGATATTACCTCACAAACCTTCCAGGTAACAAATCAACTCATCTGGATTCTCTCTCTCTCTCTCTCTCTCTCTCTCTCTCTCTCTCTCTCTGTGTGTGTGTGTGTGTGTGTGTGTGTGTGTA
>NC_061107.1:123535450-123551400 GCF_015104395.2 Macrobrachium nipponense
TGTGTGTGTATGGTAGTGGTACCTGCTGTTGGTTATTAGAGTGAGAGATATCTAAGTGTATGGTGGAGCAGTAGAACGCTAGACACAATGATTTATGGTAAAGCGACTGTTACACTTGTGGTTTGTTACTTTCTTTAATCCTCAATTGGACTCAGGGTATCGGCAATATAGTACTTGTATTACGAAGGTGAAGAAGAGATGGCCACCACGGAACTTAATTATTGGCACGGTTTCAGAAATTCGTTTCTCACGCAACTTTTAAACTTTTTTTAGCCATGAGCAAGCCGCCTATTGCTTTCAGATTGGTTTGAACAGGTAACTGGTTTTAGTTACTCTGTGTTACAAATAAAAATTGAGCCTTTTTACAGGACATTCATTAAACTCTTGATTATACCGATGCACATACAACATTCTCTTTACTATAAATCATAGTGTCTATCGTTTTACTGCTCCACCATACATTCAGATATCTCTCACTCTAATAACCATTTACAGTAGGTACCACTACCACAGAGAGAGAGAGAGAGAGAGAGAGAGAGAGAGAGAGAGAGAGAGAGATGAGCGGATCAGTGCATAAATAAATCAGTCAACAGACAGGTAACAACCAAGGGAAACGTTAGATATATACATCAATGTAAACTATTATTAGATAGATATAGAAAAAATGGTACAAAATATGTTTAAACTGAAGTAACTTTCAGAGAGAGAGAGAGAGAGAGAGAGAGAGAGAGAGAGAGATGAGCGGATCAATGCATAAATAAATCAGTAAACTGGCAGCTAACAACCGACTGGATCGTTAGATATATACAGCAATGTATATTATTAGATAGATAGATAGATAGATAGATAGATCGATAGAAAAATCATACAAACTAAGTTTAAACTGAAGCAACTTTCAGAGAGAGAGAGAGAGAGAAGGGAAGGTGAGGGAAGGAAGAAGGACGGGGGTGGCGGCGGAGGTGGGGGAGAGGGTAGGCGGAGCTTTTTACTGGTTGTGTTCGTACCCATTTCTGGCTAATGGAGTTTTTGCCTCCTGTTACAGGGACAAGTGTCGTTATTCTTTACAATTAGTGATTCACAATACCCTTATGAATTACGGCACTGGGTGTAATACACTATAGCAAAATCTCGTTCTGATACGCGTGTTCGTTACAGAGTTATTGCCAAAAAACGTGCTTGCACTGTCTCTGAAACCCATAGTAGATGAGGATATGTATGTCAGGAGTAGGATATGTATAGAAGAGATGGGGTGGAGAATTTACTGGAGTCCTCATTGAAAAGAGTTGACAGTGATAAACTGAAATCTCTGTCAGAATCAGTCATGGATGAACCGGTAGCTGCTGTAGATCATGTTGTAAAAGGCAGAGGGCCTGCAGATTCTAAGTGGAAATCTCCAGCTGAAAGATGAACCCTCTAGGATATCTCGGACTTCTAAGCTATGGATTCAGTACATCAGGTACACTGAAGTGCTAAATCTCTTTATTCGAGCAGAGAGAACTGGACACTGGAACCTCCATCTCGTAGCTCTCAGTAAAATAATAAATCTCTTTGCTGCGACTGGTCACGTCAACTGTTCAAAATGTGCCAGACTTCACCTTCAGAATATGCTGGATTTACCAGCAGATTATCCATGGATTTATAAATGCTTTGCTGAGCAAAGCTGTTATACAGTCTGTCTAAGTAGTCGGTACTTGGCAGGGTTATGGTCAGAACTGATAACTGAACAATGGTTCCCGCCAACAGAAAGAGCAGCACATTTTCATACACTGAGAGTTCATCTACAGGTGTCACAGTGGAAAGATGTGAACCTAAAATGTCTGAAACCAGATGAATATGGATGGGTGTTTCAGGGGAACATATTGATTCCTGTCAAAACTGACCTTCAGCCAGCCCCACCTAATCTCCTTAAGTACATTCACTGCGAGTCTAATATGTCCTCGAAAAATACCCTCTTGTTGGAAGAATGGACTCAATTGTGTTTCAGCTTGTGGTGACAGTAGCGGCGAGAACTGCCAAAATCGATTCGTTGTTGCAGATGTCGATATCACAGACGATGATAATGTCAATAGTGACCTATTAGATCATTAGACTTAATGATCATTAACAACATCACTAGTTAATTTTCACATCACGAGAATACACTTTTATTTCATTCTTTCCACTTTTTGTTTTTATTTTTCTTCCAATATTTGCTGCAAATTCTTTTATAATAATTTTTTATAATTATTCAGTATTATGATTTTGGGGTTAATGGTACAATAATCCTAAAAGTTCAATATCCAAGCTGTTAATTACGTCTGCATTAGTTTAATATTTGATGTTTCCTAAATGCGCATTTATATACACAAAAATATCAGAATCTTTATACATAGGGCACATTCCGTACATTCTCATATAAGTGGATAACTTCATTTCACAAATCCCAAGAGGCTCAAAGATAAAGCATCCTACGGGGTCGGCGGGATATAAAATTTGCATATAATTGGTACACAAACTTTCACTTCTTTCCATAGTAATCCTATTTACAGGGCTAATATAATCGAAGAGTTGCTATGGATGCGATAAGATGTTATGATATTAAACCTTAAGCACATGAACTTAGAAATCAATTGTGTCTGCATTATATAAAATTTAAGTAAAAAACTTAACGTTTTAGGACAGGAATTTTCGCTTATTCTGAGAGTAATCCTACAAACTATTTTGCTGTTGCTGTTGTTCTTGTTGTTTCTGGGAAAGGTCTATGGAAGAGCCTAAAAAGTCTGAAAAGGGTGTTTCACGTTGAGTTAAAGGTAGAGGAATTTTAGAATAAGATATATATGATTTATTCATTAGAATGAAAATATAAAAATTAGATAATGTTCATGTTAAACCGAACAGAAAAATGATTTACGATGAAACATAGCGTATTTGTTTTAATTTTCGTTGGTGAACCAAGGCTCTACTTGACTGTAGATTTTAGCACATTTCAATTTATGTTACAAGTTAGGAATATAATGTTTTCACATGAGGGGAAATCTTGCACGCATCCCGAGTAAGCTGGAGATCGGATCGCGCCTTGTTTTACTGAATGAAAGAAGATAAAAATGATCGTTTTAAGAACTTGTTCGTGCTCAGATTTTTCAATAGATGAAATGGTTAAAATATGTTGAATTTACGAAATTAGATATATAACTAAAAGCGGCAACGATTGTGGAAATATTAGCCGATTATAAATGAAATAAAGAACATGTCGTCTCATGGTTTCAGTATCCAGAAACAATACTTTTCTCCTGTTATGACTTCAGGTGTTCTGCTAACTATCCCACATGCCAGTGTGCCTTTCCCAATATCTCGATTCAGCAGTGACCATATTAACAGTGTTTCCTTTGAATTAACCCTTCTGGGTGAATGTTATAGAAATAATCATTGCACATTCACGTGTGGAACAGAAATTAATTTCTGTCCAATATGAAAAACGAACCTAGTTTAAAGGCAAGGAGTCTGCCACCAAGTCCACACAAGTCATACAAGAAATTGGCACCTAATTACAACTATACCCAAGGGTTTACCTAAGCTAGGTAACTACCTCCCATACCAGAATATTTCCTCCAACTTCCTGGCTAGGTAATGACCCAATTAATAGCATTTCATTTAAATTATCCGTTTTTAGTGAATATGATAGAAATTATCAACAAACAATCACGGGTGGAACAAAAATAAATTTCTGATTACATCAACATCAAACTCAGGTCTTTCAGTTGAAAGGCAAGGACAACGCCAACAAAGCCATTAAAGCCATACAAGAAGTTGGAACCTTAATACAACTGTACATAAGGCTTTACCTGGTCAGCTGACAGCTAACTGTCCCTCATACCAGCAGGTTCTCCCCAACTTTCCGACTCAGCAGTGGTCAAATTCACAGTATTCGATTGGAACTATCCCTTCCGAGTGATTATTATAAAAATAATCAGCACACAATCAATTGTGGAACAGAAATAAATTTATGACTCACATCCCGATCAAACCTAGGTCTTCCAGTTGAAAGGTAAGAATGCCGCCAACAAGGTCACATAGGTCATACAAGAAGTTGGAACCTAAATACAACTGTACAGTGGTGCTCAAATCTCATGCGACATGATTCTTTTTGTATCGTCCAGATTCTCAGACTCAACGTGATGTTGCCAAGTAGTGTTATACTTTTTTTTCTGTCATACATGTCGAAAAGTATGTGAATTCACGGCTAGCCCTATTTTCCTTATGGTTATATAAATATGATCCCTTTTATACATTGGTTTAATTCGTAATCTGTGTGATTTGAACTGATTTTCTTTTTTTACGCTGCTAAGTTCAAAGTGCGGTGTGCTTCGGTTAGCTGTGCCATCAATGAAAGCACACTTTACATGCTCCTCGGACTGGTCAACATAACTACGTCTGCTGCATTATGACAGTAAACCTAATTAAGCCCAACAGTCAAAACAACATTTTCAACGTAGGAATATGAATTAAAACAAGTTTTCCTTGAATTTTGAAGCTTTCGGCTGTATGTTGCAAAAAGTTTTTATAGGCCTAAAAACGTAATCTAAGCCTTCTGAGATATAATCTGTTATTAATGAATTTGTTTGTAGAGATTATCTGTTTTTTGACGAATACGATAGGAATATGAATTACAACCAGTTTTCTTTGAATAATGAAGTTTTAGGCTGCGTTTAAGCTGCTTATATGTCGCAAAATGATTTATAGGCCTAAAAGAATAATCTAAGCCTTATGAGATGTAATGTTACTAATGCTTTTATTTGTATAGATTACCTGTTCTTTGAGGAATAAAAGATGATGATTTTGATTATATGGAGAAGATTACTATTAATCGAAATATCATAAGTATTAATATCAAGGCGTAGGGAACAACTGTCTTTCAACTGGTTTAAAACATTTGTTTTCTTAAAAGTCCTTCTCCTTGCTTTTGGAGTATAATTTATTCTTTCATAAAGTAACTTCAAGAACAAGAATGTGTAGATAACCTCATTTGCTTTCTGGCCAGAAATTGTTAATAGAGAGATGTGATTGTTAATTGTATAGTAAAGAAATCTAACACCTTGGCCTAGGAACAATATCTTGGCTTTGGCAAAAGAATAATTGCATAGGCGAATATTTGCTAATATGCCATAATTTTTTTTTATATTTAAGAATTATAACAATTAATTATGTGTGAAGATCCAAATATTCCTCTAACACATATAAAGTAAGTGTTTTCAAGATAATTTCATTGTCGCTACTCAGTGTAGACCTACTTATGTTACACCGGGTGGTTGTTGTTGCACCGACACTAATGATACGTCACACACGCACCCCTCACACGTTGATATCGGTGGGCGCATTCTACTTTTGTATATAGTACATACTGTATTTACATTTTTTCAGCATTGAGGTGTAAAAACAATCAAATAGGACTATTTCAAATTTTATGTTGGCTTTGGAAGCATTATTACTGTTATGACAATTTTTGTTTTATTTAACATTTGAACTGATGCTTGATGACGACTTCCTTTTGGTCAACGAAAGTTTTGAAAATGTTTCAAAAGAGTTTTTTCTGAAATTTGCTAAACGTGACATTTTCCTACAGTTTTGACATATATGACAGATTTCACTCTTATGATACATATTATGTTCATATTGTATGCAATAATCGCGTTTCTGCATTGAAATAATAGATAAATATGGAGCATGCTAGGTTGCCAGTTAGTGATTTTTGAACGAAATCCTATGGAGTCATGTCGCATGAGATTTGAGCATCACTGTACCTAAGCCTTTACCTGGGCAGTCTAACTACCCCGCAAGCCGGCATGTTTTTCCTAACTCACCGACTCAGCAGTGACCCAGTTGACAGTAATCCAATTACTGAATTATAACTTCTGAGTGGTTATGATTTTAGTAATCAATACACAATCACATTTGGAACAGAAACAAATTTATCACATATTTAGAACGAACCCAGGTCTATCAGTTTTAAGGTTAAGGACACTGCCAACAAAACCACATATGTTATACTAGAAGTTGGCATCTAAATACAACTGTATCAAAGGCTTTACCAGTGTTTCCCCCAATTTCCCAACTCATCACTGACTGAATTGACATTCCATTTTAATTGTCCCTTCTGAGTGAATATGATAGAAATAATCAACACAAGAGCACGTCTGGAACATAAATAAATCTGAAAGGGAAGAACACTCCCGAAAAAGCCACGCTATGGAAACTAAGAGATGGCACTTCTGTAATAATTTTACCTTTGAGATAATCTCGATCAAGGCTTGTCTGCTTCGGATACATATGATCTTCTCTTTTGTTAATCATTGCCATGAAATTCATTCTTTCAATTAACCGTTAGATATTCCTCTGGATTTATATCAGTAAACATGAAGACAACAACAATAAAAAAGATAATTAAATTTCCTGCAAAGAGCGACAGCACATTTTCTATTTTTTATATGGAAAGCTTTTATGAACAAAGGCAAGCGCCAGAAAAGTTTCTTAAGTAAAAGAACTACGTCAGAAACACTTTCCTTTTCAATGGCCTACCCTTCCTCGAACAAAATGGCATTTAGGAAAGTATTCTATCACTTGAAAAGACCCCATAAACCTGAACTTTGCCCATTCATACCTGGCAAGCGTGGAAAAACGAAGAGTTCAGAGCAGCTGGCATGAGCGGCACTTCGTTACCATGAAGACAGAAGTCGACTAAAGCACACAAATAATATTCCGATCAACCAGGATGGGCAATGTCATGCCATGTCATGTAAGTGCTTGTACGGATGACGACTAATTAATACTCAGTGCCTTTGGTACTTCTGCTTCCATTACCACACTTGAAATGGGCAGGAGTTATCAAGAATCGGGTGAGTTCTCTTACGGATATTGGAAACATTTGTTAAAAAGTTTTCTTCATATTATAAGAAGAACGGGTCACGTGATGTTCTTTTTCCCCATAGTAGATGACAGGGAACACAAAAAGAACGCTTCCCCCACCCCCCCACAACAACAACAACAACAAAAAAGGAAAGAATGTGTGCTAAAAATCAATACGATGAATACCAGATGAAAGAGCCAATGAATGGATGTAATGTTGAGAAGAGGGTGAGCTGGAAGTATATCTGATCAATAACTTGTTGAATAATGGGAAACATTGAATAAAGTTTTACTGGCGATGAAGAATGTAAACGGAAGATAAAAGCGTGAATTTATAAAGCGAAGTTGGCACGAAAGAAGTGAAAACTACATTTCGGGAGAAAACGAATGGTTATAGACCCTAATGTGGAAGTAAATGAGAAGTAAGAACTTTTCAGGGATGGAATCATAGACGTTTCTGGAGTGTTTGTGGAAATAGTAAGGTGTTAAGAGGAGATAAAAGCAAATGATGAGGAAAGGTGTAAAAACAAGTTTTAGTGATAGAAAAAGTAGATTATTTTCAGTAACAGGAAAAGGCAAAAAGATATGATCGTACGCTAGTAAAAAAAGTAGACGAAAACTGCATAAGAAAACAATTTATCTTCCAATTTTTTAGTGAAACTGTGCAGAGAAGTTGAATTTCATTGAAATAAATGCTGATAAAAAGCTTACTGAACGGATGTAAGGAAAATATTATGATAGTGGATTATTGTTGTCTGAAGTGAATTTAGACCTGTGTTGATCCTATGAATGCTTGGAAATGTTTTATAAATTGATTCCAAAAGACATTTTGAGCTGAATAATGCAAAAGTGAAATATGCTAAAGACATTTGTAATTATTTGTGGAAGGGATTGATAAGGGATGTAGGGAAGGAAATCAAGAGGGTAGACATTGGAAATGAGGGAAGTATCTGTATGAATGGTTGAAATTAATAACAATAATTCCTGCTGCCACAAAGGATGCCAGTTATGAAAAAATTATGTAAACTGGAAAGAGCATAATGTTAAACCTTCTTCTTTGACTTTTTACCATTGGCAAATTTTAAATAAATATTAATTTCATTTTCATCCCATTAATAATTTCGCTATGTTTTCTCAGACCCTGTTCATTGATTTTTAATGTAGTTCTGAAAGACAGCTAGGCGCAAGTACTGTCAAATCAAGGGAAAAGCTTAAAAATACGGTAAACACTTTGTTTCGTTGTCTGATTTTTTCTGTAATAGTTTTGTTGCTAATAATTTCCTGACTAATATTGTAAAGGTTTTTCAAGTTTTGGTAAGTCACCAATTTTCAAAATACTTCCCAGTAATATTGTTGTAACCATAATACTGAAAAATATTTTGGAGTGTACGAGGACTTACTAAATTTATTTAATATATTGTTAATTCATATCTATTGGTTTTCAAGACTTTAACGTTTGGCCTAATGTTGATTTTCGCTGAATAAGATACGAGAGAGAGACACACACTGATGAACACCCGTTTCCCTCTTTTGTAGAAGACATCCTGAAGGAAGATAAGGAAGAAAAAGATCGAATTGGAAGGATTAAGGATGAAGAGCAGAAAAATCAGAGGAGATCTGTTAGAGATATACGGAGGTTGTGTCAAGGTATGTGCGAACCGCAGTTCACAGCCACACAGCAGGAGAATATTTTAATTTTGGCTCATTTTTATCATTGTCTGTGTGCTGACTGCATTCATTTCACATTCATTTTATGTTTTTTTGGCACGGATGTGTTGAATTTAAATTTTCACAGAACCTGAAGAAAGACAGCCGTCCGAAATGTTGGCAAAGAATATGAATAAAGATGAGAAGAGAATTTTGAGGTTTACTTTGCCGCTACAGTTCCTCTCGCGATGAAGATTTCCCTCATTCTAATAATAATAATCAAAGAAACAATAATATCTCGGAAGAACACCCTCTCTGAGGGAGTGCAAGTTTCTTCGTTTCATCAGGTAAATAGTAAAGCAGCTGTCGCAAGTTCGTTTATTATTCCAACGCTTCAGGAGTCCTCGCTATCATTGAAAAGAAGTAAATGGCGCCAGGGTTACATGAAGGAATATTTATACTTGACAATGGAGTAACAAAGAAAGGGGTGATTTTGTTTTTCATATTTAGGGAGTTGTATTGGTTACGAGTCTGGCTGACCAACGTGGGTGCTGATTGGTTGGGGCAGAGGGATCTGCTCATGAACTGAGGAGGAGGAAAGCTTTTGTAGCAATGTCTGAAGGGTGCACCCTCGCTATTCGTCAATGGGAACCTACTCTAAATATCACTCAGGAAACCCTCTTCCTGTAAGTCTTCAGCAGGATTCTAGCCTAAATGTGACAAAGGAAACCCTCCTGCCAATCACCATCAGGAGAACTAATTGTGTCCATGAGACAATGCAACAGCTGTCCTCCTAATCCTCAAACTGCCAGCTGAGACCCCTGGCGTTAATTAAGCAATCAGTGCCCCTGTCAATCCGCCAGACTCACAGCCAATAGGAGAGCTCCCTGAATATCACGGCATCCCATTCAGGTATAAATATCCTCCGCATTCCCCCTAGTCTTTTCTCTCACAAACTAAATACCTTTAAAAGCCCACTTTGCCGCCTACCTCAGAAAATTCACAACGACACTTTAATCACCACAATACAGCGACACGACAAGCACTACTCTTAGCACTAAAAGACAAATGGTCTGTTCCATTTTTTATTCTTTCCCCTAATACCTTCCTTTCACCCCCCTAAATCCCTCTTCTAAACCCCACTTTCCTTCAGAGGCACCCGTATGAGGTTTAAATCTGTTTCAACCAAACCCTCTCCCTATCCTATCCCCACCCCCCACCCCCACACACACACACACACATACCAATACCGATATCCCTTACGGCCATGCTGGCATAAGGGTTCAGCTTAATAAAAAAAAAAAAAAAAAAACTCCTATTCCTCTCCCTGGAAAATGAAATAAAACCTTTGAAAGAAAAGGCAATTTACCACTTGAATACACTGAAAAGAATCACTTCCTTTTGCCAAGAATCATCATCTCCTCAGAAAGAGGATCATTACAGGTACCCAATGTGGACCAGACTCTGGCACCTCAGAGCAGAAACAAAACTCCCCCCCCCCCCCCACCCTCTCTCTCTCTCTCTCTCTCTCTCTCACACACACACACACACACACAAACACACAGGATTAACTAGGGAAACTCCACAAGAATGACAGAGATTGCCCCATCAGAAACAAATTGATAAGGGTCATCAATTTGCTTGAGGAACTAAATCCTGTCAACAACTACATTGGGAAGCTTCTTGAAGAACTGAATAAGGTAAACACGCTAGTGGCAGTTGATGCAGCATAGTAAGAGATGTCTTCTTGGACCTGCACTGAGCCTACACCCAGTCCTCCAATCCCTACAAGCAAGGCACTGCATTCTTACACAAATCAAATGGATGTCGCATTTAGCTTCACATGGCACAGTAGTCCCGAATACACATTACACAGATTGCTCTGTAGACTGCAGCATGCTTGTAGCAGCTACTGCAGTAGTCTCGCCCTTCTTGATGGGAAACTGGAGACTATTAAACACTTCCTCAACCTTGCAAGTAGAGTTAGTTGTCATTAGAAGTCACCAGAAAACTCCCTAAACAGACAAGGTAACTCCACGATACAGGCTAGCATTAAAAACAAGAACACATGAAAATGAGCTATTAATAACCGATATAAAAGCTGCAGCCTTCGCTCATCAATGCAATGGGAGGCAAATCACACTAAACTGGATTCCCAGTTATCGAGGAATTCCAGGGAATGAAGAGGCAGATCAGGTTGCAAAAAACACCCTGTAATACAATATAAACAGTATCACGCTCAATCCTTTCTTCATGAAAATAAAACAAGATATTTTAAGGTACTCCGCGAATCAAGTGCTCAGCATGGCTCATGAAGGACTTCTCTAGTATCCAAGGTCTGCAAAATAGTAGATGGAAAATACTAATTTACAGCATTATCCATTTCCAGCAGCATCTCAAGGAAACTGGCAGTTATTGTTTACCATTTACAGCTAAAATACCTTTGCACCTAGCAAAAAAATTAACATTAAAAACAGGGCTTAAAAGACCAGCTCCTGATAGACAAAATGGCAATGAAGAACAGTAGGAGAAGGAAAACCAACCTAAGCATGGCATGGATTGACTATAAGAAAGCCTTCGACATGATACCACACACATTGCTAATAGAATGCCTGAAAATATATGGGGCAGAGGAAAACACCATCAGCTTCCTCAAGAATACAATGCGCAACTGGAATACAATACTTACAGGCTCTGGAATAAGACTAGCAGAGGTTAATATCAGGAGAGGGATCTTCCAGGGCGACTCACGGTCCCCACTACTCTTCGTATTAGCCATGATTCCCATGACAAAAGTACTGCAGAAGATGGATGCTGGTTACCAACTCAAGAAAAGAGGCAACAGAATTAACCATCAGATGTTTATGGATGACATCAAGCTGAATAGTAAGAGCATCAAGGAAATAGACACCCTAATCCAGACTGTAAGGATTGTATCTGGGGACATCAGGATGGAGTTCAGAATAGAAAAAGGTGCCTTGGTCAACATACAAAAGGGCAAAGTAACAAGAACTGAAGGGATAAAGTTACCAGATAGGAACAACATCAACCACAGATGAGACGGGATACAAATACCTGGGAATAATGGAAGGAGGGGATATAAAACACCAAGAGATGAAGGACACGATGATCAGGAAAAAGTATATACAGAGACTCAAGGCAATACTAAAGTCAAAACTCAATGCCGGAAATATGATAAAAGCCATAAACACATGGGCAGTACCAGTAATCAGATACAGCGCAGGAATAGTGGAATGGACGTAGGTAGAACTCCGCAGCATAGACCAGAAAACTAGGAAACATCTGACAATACACAAAGCACTACACCCAAGAGCAAATACGGGCAGACTATACATAACACGAAAGGAAGGAGGGAGAGGACTATTAAGTAAAGAGGACTGCGTCAACATCGAGAATAGAGCACTGGGGCAATATCCGAAAACCAGTGAAGACGAGTGGCTCAAGAGTGCATGGGAAGAAGGACTGATAAAAGTAGACGAAGACCCAGAAATATACAGAGACAGGAGAATGACAAACAGAACAGAGAACTGGCGCAACAAACTAATGCACGTACAATACATGAGACAGACTAAAGAACTAGCCAGCGATAACACATGGTAATGGCTACAGAGGGGAGAGTTCAAGAAGGAAACGGAAGGAATGATAACAGCGGCACAAGATCAGGCCCTAAGAACCAGATATGTTCAAAGAACGATAGATGGGAATAACATCTCTCCCATATGTAGGAAGTCCAATACGAAAAATGAGACCACATAGCAAGTGAATATCCGGTACTTGCACAGAACGAGTACAAAAAGAGGCATTATTCAGTGGCAAAAGCCCTCCACTGAAGCCTGTGCAAGAAACAGCAGCAGCTACCTTGCAGTAATAAGTGGTACGAACACCAACCTGAAGGAGTGATAGAAAAATATCAGGCAAAGATCCTCTGGGACTATGGTATCAGAATAGATAGGGTGATACATGCAAATAGACCAGACGTGACGTTGATTGAAAAATCAAGAGGAAACTATCACTCATTGATGTCGCAATACCATGGGACACCAGAGTTGAAGAGAAAAAGAGGGAAAAATGGATAAATATCAAGACCTGAAAATAGAAATAAGAAGATATGGGATATGCCAGTGGCAATTGTACCCATAATCATAGGAACACTAGGCACGACCCCAAGATCCCTGAAAAGGTATTTAGATAAACTAGAGGCTGAAGTAGCTCCAGGACTAATCCAGAAGAGTGTGACCCTAGAAACGGCGCACATAGTAAGAAAAGTGATGGACTCCTAAGGAAGCAGGATGCAACCCGGAAACCCACACTATAAATACCACCCAGTCGAATTGGAGGACTGTGATAGAGCAAAATAAAATAAATAAATAATAATAATAATAATAGTAATAATAATTATAATAATAATAATAATAATAAAATGTATCCATATTTATTTCCTATTCATTAGAATCAGTAAATTACGAAAGCATTCTTTTCATGTCCATAGTCTCTCTCTCTCTCTCTCTCTCTCTCTCTCTCTCTCTCTCTCTCTCTCTCTCTCTCTGTTTTCTTCCGGTTGCTTCCTTTACAATTTTTTTTTTTTTACTTTCCAGTTCTCGCTTCACCAAACCAACTGATAATTTCGCCTTCTGATCAAATTGTTTTACGGAATTTTACGAGAAAATCTATTTCTCGGAAACCGTCACTGCTTTCCTGTTTTCAAACAGAAGATCAAAACAGGATCATTTCTAAAATCCTACCGGATTAGAATGTCGATGTTTTTATCTGATATTTTACTCTCGATTTTGCATAGTTTTTCTTGAATCTTTAGAGAACTATCTCAGTGATACTTAAGTGGAACTTACTTTATATTCTTGACTCAAATTTCTTCAATCTTTAAGTTCTTTCTGTTCCAACCTCGTTAAAGCCTATTAATCGCTTTATTGTATTTGTTTCAGCATGTTAAACTCTATATCGTTGTTTTCATTTACCAAAATCTTACTTTGCTGGTGGGAAGTTAATATTAGCAATATTTTATCTCTACTAATTTCTCTTGTTGTCAATAACTTCGTAAATATTTTTCAATTTCTTTCCGCAATTTCTATAATATTGCCTTTAAAATGTAAATCCTACCAGTATTATGTTTAGCATTCCATTTATCATGTATTCTGTGTAATGATAAGTATTGAAGTGTCGTATGTAATGTATGTAAGATTTCACAAAAAGATTAACTTAGAGATAAGTTCTGTGTGCCTGTGCGAACGTTCATAGCTATTCCTTGTCATCACCCCACAAACGTGCTCCCCTGTTCTATGAAGCTAATCTAAATAAAGCGCTATTGTTCCCTTGAATGTGATTGATTAGTGCTCATTGCTTGAATGACCTGGTATTAACAGTTGCTAAGAGAATATACTAAGGGAGATAACGTAAATCGGTGTTTGTATTTCACATCCCCCCATTCAATACAATAACTTTCTGTGAAGTAATTCAGTCTTTTCTTGCCCTTAGAGGGAATTCTAGAATGTAAGGCTTATATAAACAAGTATGAAGATTTGACGGCATTGTTTGATCAGTCCTTGTGTCTCGCATGTGTGTTTATAAAGCAATACCTTTTTTCAGTTATCCTATCGCCTTCATTCCTGCTGTGGGAGGTGGATTTCCTTATCATTAAAAGCTCTGGGCATCCTTATTTGCGATTCAAGTCCTCGGCACATGTCGGCACCTGACTTCAGTGCTACAAGCTGTTTTCTCAGCAATAAGTTCGACCTTGAGAGTCCAAGGGTGTTGAGTGATTTAAATTTTATCCATAGCGTTTTCCTTAGATCTACCCTTGAAATCTAATCTCAGCCCTTAGCTGTAAATTTTTAATCATGGACTAGACCTCATAAGGCCTTCCTTTTCATTGAGTCAGATGTAATATCAAAGATATTTATAATACATATATATATCTATATCATATATAGGTATATTATATATATATATATATATATATATATATATATATTATATATATATATATATATATATATATATATATATATATATATATATTATATATATATATATTATATATATATATATATATATATATATATATATATATAATATATATATATATATATATATATATATATATATATATATATTATATCTATATAGATATATATATATATATAGATATATATATATATATATAATATATATCTAATAATATATATAGATATAGATATATATATGTATATATCTATATATATATATATATTATCTATATATATATATATATATATCTATATAGATATATATATCTTTAGATATATATATATATATATATATATATATATATATATATATATCTATAATATATATAATATATAATATATATATATATATATCCGTTTTTTTTTATATATATATAATAATGTATTATATACATATATATATAATAATATATATGCTATATATAAATAAAATATACTATATATATATATATATTCATATATATATATTATATATATATATATATATATATATATATAACATATAATAACATATATAAATTCTATATAGATATATAGATATATATATATATATATATATATATATAATATATATATATATATATATATATATACTATATATATATACATATATATATCTATAATATTATATATATATATATATATATATATATATATATAGATATATATATATATGTGTGTGTGTGTGTGGTGGTGTATATATCATATATATATATATATATATATATAACTATATATATATATATATATATACAAATATATATCATATATATATATAAATCTATTAGTATAGAATATATATATATTATATATATATATATATATATAGATATATATATATATATATCTATATATATCTTATATATATATATATATATATATATATATATATATATATATATATAGATATATATATATATATATATATATATATATATATATATCTATATAGATATATATATATACTATATATATATATTATATATATATCATATATATATATATATATATATATATATGTATATATATATATATATATATATATGATATCTATATATATATTATATATATACGTCCGTCTCCAAGTTTTTTACTTGAAAATACAAAAAAAATGCTTGTGTAGTGTTCTATGTATCCTTATGTATGCAAAAAATTAAGACTTCTGACGCGTTTCATCTTTATATATATATGCAAGCATTAATAAATGCCAAAACGGAAAACTATTTTGTCGATTACGTAAACTTCCAGTTATCGAATAAGAACTGATAAATTTGGCGAGTTACAACTACAACTATTTTTCAATGAAATATTCACATAGATTCCCAAAATTACCAGATTTGCGTCGTACCTGACAAAATCAAAGTGAGGTAGTATTAATAAAAC
>NC_061107.1:123561900-123571900 GCF_015104395.2 Macrobrachium nipponense
GATCAAAATTATTCAGCTTTCTAAACTTCTGACCAAATCACATAAGCGCATAGTGACCTATTAAACAATTCTCGTCATAAATAATAAGTAAATAGATTTGCAATTTTATTCAAATATATCTCCCCCGAAAGAGGAGTCCTTGCCAAAACAAAATAGTTGTCTATCATGATAAATCTTGGTTGCACGAAAGATTCAGGCATAAAGCATTGTCAGTCAAATATATTGCTTAAGCTCTTGAACACTATTTCTAAAATGGAATTCCTAAGTTTCTACTTTGGATTTTCGATGACAATAGCTCTTCCTGCTACATTAACCTGGTTAACGTAAATCGTCCATTCTCCTTCTCTATGGCCAATATCTGCAATAGATGACCGTAATATATTTCCTTTGTTCCCTTTTCTGCAGTTTTCTTCGCCTCATAACAAACTTTTTTGTTGTTGTTGTTTTTGTGGTTTAGTCTTTTGTTTCTACTCCTGCAGGTATGATTCGGTATGATTCTCTTGCTCACATCTTTTCATAACAGTATTTCAAAGCCCTCTGTCTAAGAGCGATTTCAAAGAATCACCGCAGATGCACAGAGGATCATTTGGTACAATCTTGAAATTTTCCTTATGCTCTTGTGCCTATTATGCTAAATGTTTTTTTTTTTTTTTTAGTATTCTGTGTCTCTTCTCTCTCGATTTATAGATGTGCAAGCCAACAATACGTATAGCTTGTTTGGAAACTAGAGTATTAATTGAAAAGAATGAATATACTTTACTTGTATCACTACTGGTGCTTATGTACTATTCTTTCTTGACAAATAAATCAATAGCTGACTGTGTCATGGTTGCATGAGATGAGTCACTTCACCAAACTACGGGTTTTTTTCATCCATCTCCAGTTGAATAATTATTAGTGCCACAGTCACCACTGAAATACAACTGACCATCTTTTAGCCAAAAAGACAGATCTGGATTCCCATTGGCCAGTGTATAAATAAACTGGAGATTTCCGTACAGAAGATATATACGTTATTGTTTTTCGCTTCAGAGATTCTGGATTCCCTTCCCATTTCCGACGCCATTGTATATATTTTTCTAGAGACGGTAGACCAAACTCGATAGCCCCTCTCTCTCTCTCTCTCTCTCTCTCTCTCTCTCTCTCTCTCACACACACACACACACACACACACATACACACACACATACACACAGAAAAATATATGAATCAGTGACAAAGTTTTTAGAAATACCCTGGTGTTACTTAGTAGTCAGCTAGGATTGAGGAGATGGCTTATTTTGATCTCTCTGGTTTCTTTGCACATTTGCATTGACAGTGCGGATTTGCAGTCCATCAGCCTGGCTGTCTAAAGATATTTCTTTTGTCTCTTGCTTCAAATTGTCGTTTGCAAAACCCGCTAGTGCTGTACTAGAAATCAGTCAGAACCTGAGGGTGAACATTTTCCCGGTATTTTACTTGTCAAAGGAACAAGATGATTATCCTCTTGATCCGCAGCTTTTTATTTATTTTTTTATATTTTTTTTTATTGAACTACTTTTAAATGTTTTGGATTAACTGAGTGGATGTAATCCATGGTAAATCCGTTTACAATTTTGCTGGAGGAAGAATCCTAAGCTACTATATCTGTTTGTTGCCTCGTGTCTTTATTCCATTACTTTCCTCTGTCTTTTTTATTTATTTTTTTAATAAGAAGATGAAATAGAATCCTTCTGTACGGTCAATTACTTCCTCGTGCCTTCTGGTCCTACAGTTCGTAATCGAGTGTCTCTTATTCTCCAGACTGCAGACGAGTTCTTCCATAACCCTTATAATAAAAGCGAACGGTGAATTTACTGAAGCTCACAGAAGACGGAACTGGCCTCCTGTGCATCATGAGAACAGTATTTATTCCTGTTTACTCTCCTGTCAGCTGTCCATACGGGCAACACAGGAAAGCTTATGCTTTGGGCTTAATCTTGTATTAATCAACTGTATTAAAAGAGCTTATATGTTCTTATCAATAATCGAAACAAAATACTTCAATGAATATGAAGCGGATTATTTTCAACTCTATGACTACAAAAAGTTTCCCAAATCTTTAGTACCGCAATCAAAGGGCGTGGCCTTATGGTAGCATCTGTTTTGGTTGAAATATCGACAATTTGCACTTTCACTTTGCTATGCTAAGTGAAATATCCTCCTCCGTCACGATCCATCATAATTCTCTAAAGATAAATCACTTGCTCAATCTTCCAACCTAACAAATTATCTATCATAAAAGTCAAAATATTGTGATACTGTTGCACTCCATTTACACCTTTACTGATACTGATCTTTTCTTATACTCCGGACACATCATCCATATTAGCTTTTCATTGCTGACGGTAATAAGCATCACAGGAATATTTTCTTATAAATGACTCTCCTATCTGGTAAAGAAAAAGGTTAAGGATAGTCTCTATCTATAATTGGAAATAGCGGCAGAGCAGAAACTCCTGTACTGCCTCCCAAATACAGACACTGCTTTACGAAGGCTAAATATCATACAAAAAAGTCAACTATGAAAGCAAGGGATTGAAAGGACTCATTGGATATTGCCTTCCTAGTTAATAAAAAATACATCTAATAAACTGTTAAGAATCCAGTAAGGAGAAAATGTTGTACATGGAGCAGTTTAAGAATCCAGTAAGGAGAAAATGTTGTACATGGAGCAGTTTAAGAATCCAGTAAGGAGAAAATGTTGTACATGGAGCACTTGAAAATCAAATCAATAGCGCCGAACCTCAGTTGCAAACCAACAAAAATGATTGACTGCTGATGCTAACCTTTAGTATTGGAAATGGGCAGAACCGTGTCCTATCGATAAAATGTTTTCGTTAGCGACAGATTAAAATGCAAATGACCTTAACTGTGACAAATGTAAAATTATTATATATTATATATATATATATATATTTATATATATATATATATATATATATATATGTATATGTATGTATGTATATCGAGGTTTTGTGTTTCTACAGTTAACTAATTGTAACTGTCTTCTCCAGTTTTCTTCGTAATTCATGACGTTGTAATAAAGAGTTCTATTTTTCACCAGGAGCTACAATATTCACACCATAACAGTATTATATCTATCGACTTTTCAATATCTTTCTTAAACTTCCCAGCAAACTCTTAATCTCGTAGCCTTGTTATAAATTACGTGAACTGAAGGAATAAGAAATTATGATATATTCCATCATGGATAAGATTCCTAATTACTACGACCGTGGTGGCATCACTCAACATTTATCAACTTGATTGCGTGACGATTATGTCAAATTAGAGGGTAAGATGAGAGAAGGTCGAGGCGTAATTACCGCCCGTGGAGGCGTCACATAAGGTCCCAAAGCTCTGTCCTAGGCACCGTAAACGTTTTATTTTAGAAGTTATACAACAGCCAATGGCAGGGGCAGGACCCACAGGGTAGGTGAGGCAAGGTTTGGGCAAGAGGACGCAAGGGTAAACATAGCGTCTTTTCCACGCAGTGTGTGTGTGTGTGTGCATGTATGTGTGTGTAAAAACCTGATATACCTATTAATGTACAAGGAGTTTACATTATTATTATCATCATTAGTTGCCGTTGTTGTTTAACGTGAAAAACGCAACTTATTATTATTATTATTATTATTATTATTATTATTATTATTATTATTATTATTATTATTATTATTATTATTATTATTTATTTTATTTATTTTATTTTATTTTTTTTTTTTTTTTTGCTCTATCACAGTCCTCCAATTCGACTGGGTGGTATTTATAGTGTGGGGTACCGGGTTGCATCCTGCCTCCTTAGGAGTCCATCACTTTTCTTACTATGTGTGCCATTTCAAGGATCACACTCTTCTGCATGAGTCCTGGAGCTTCAGCCTCTAGTTTTTCTAGATTCCTTTTCAGGGATCTTGGGATCGTGCCTAGTGTTCCTATGATTATGGGTACAATTTCCACTGGCATATCCCATATCCTTTTATTTCTATTTCCAGATCTTGATACTTATCCATTTTTCCCTCTCTCATTATTATTATTATTATTTTTTTTTTTCTTTTTTTTTTTTTTTGGCTCTATCACAGTCCTCCAATTCGACTGGGTGGTATTTATAGTGTTGGGTTCCGGGTTGCATCCTGCCTCCTTAGGAGTCCATCACTTTTCTTACTATGTGTGCCGTTTCTAGGATCACACTCTTCTGCATGAGTCCTGGAGCTACTTCAGCCTCTAGTTTTTCTAGATTCCTTTTCAGGGATCTTGGGATCGTGCCTAGTGCTCCTATGATTATGGGTACGATTTCCACTGGCATATCCCATATCCTTCTTATTTCTATTTTCAGATCTTGATACTTATCCATTTTTTCCCTCTCTTTCTCTTCAACTCTGGTGTCCCATGGTATTGCGACATCAATGAGTGATACTTTCTTCTTGACTTTGTCAATCAACGTCACATCTGGTCTGTTTGCACGTATCACCCTATCCGTTCTGATACCATAGTCCCAGAGGATCTTTGCGTGATCGTTTTCTATCACTCCCTCAGGTTGGTGCTCGTACCACTTATTACTGCAAGGTAGCTGATGTTTCATGCACAGGCTCCAGTGGAGTGCTTTTGCGACTGGATCATGCCTCTTTTTGTACTGGTTCTGTGCAAGTGCCGGGCATTCGCTTGCTATGTGGTTTATGGTTTCATTTTTCGTATTGCACTTCCTACATATGGGAGAGATGTTATTTCCGTCTATCGTTCTTTGAATATATCTGGTTCTTAGGGCCTGATCTTGTGCCGCTGTTATCATTCCTTCAGTTTCCTTCTTTAGCTCTCCCCTCTGTAGCCATTGCCACGTGTCATCGCTGGCTAGTTCTTTAGTCTGTCTCATGTATTGTCCGTGCATTGGTTTGTTGTGCCAGTCCTCTGTTCTGTCTGTCATTCTCCTGTCTCTGTATATTTCTGGGTCTTCGTCTACTTTTATTAATCCTTCTTCCCATGCACTCTTGAGCCACTCGTCTTCACTGGTTTTCAGATATTGCCCCAGTGCTCTGTTTTCGATGTTGACGCAGTCCTCTATACTTAGTAGTCCTCTCCCTCCTTCCTTTCGTGTTATGTATAGTCTATCCGTATTTGCTCTTGGGTGTAGTGCTTTGTGTATTGTCATATGTTTCCTGGTTTTCTGATCTATGCAGCGGAGTTCTGCCTTTGTCCATTCCACTATTCCTGCGCTGTATCTGATTACTGGCACTGCCCATGTGTTTATGGCTTTTATCATATTTCCGGAATTGAGTTTTGACTTAAGTATCGCCTTGAGTCTCTGCATATATTCTTTCCTGATCGTGTCCTTCATCTCTTGGTGTTTTATATCCCCTCCTTCCATTATTCCCAGGTATTTGTATCCTGTCTCATCTATGTGTTTGATGCTGCTCCCATCTGGTAGCTTTATCCCTTCAGTTCTC
Organism: Macrobrachium nipponense; assembly: GCF_015104395.2. Taxonomy (NCBI): domain Eukaryota; kingdom Metazoa; phylum Arthropoda; class Malacostraca; order Decapoda; family Palaemonidae; genus Macrobrachium; species Macrobrachium nipponense. Next base: position 123,567,360 of record NC_061107.1, read on the forward strand.
GTTACTTTGCCTTTTTGTATGTTGACTAAGGCACATTTTTCTATTCCAAACTCCATCCTGATGTCCCCAGATACAATCCTTACAGTCTGGATTAGGGTATCTATTTCCTTGATGCTCTTACCATACAGCTTGATGTCGTCCATGAACATCAGATGGTTGATTCTGTTGCCTCTTTTCTTGAGTTGGTACCCGGCATCCATCTTCTGTAGTACTTTTGTCATGGGAATCATGGCTACTACGAAGAGTAGTGGGGACAGTGAGTCGCCCTGGAAGATCCCTCTCCTGATATTAACCTCTGCTAGTCTTATTCCAGAGCTTGTAAGTATTGTATTCCAGTTGCGCATTGTATTTTTGAGGAAGCTGATGGTGTTTTCCTCTGCCCCATATATTTTCAGGCATTCTATTAGCCATGTGTGTGGTATCATGTCGAAGGCTTTCTTGTAGTCTATCCATGCCATGCTTAGGTTGGTTTTCCTTCTGTTTCTGTTCTTCATTACCATTTTGTCTATCAGGAGCTGGTCTTTTGTGCCCCTACACTTCCTTCTGTAGCCTTTCTGTTGGTGGGGGATGGTGTTTGTCTCCTCTAGGTAGTTGTATAGCATTTCACTGATGATACCTGTTAGTAACTTCCACATTATTGGTAGGCAGGTGATAGGCCTGTAGTTACTGGCTATATTTCCCTTACTCTTGTCTTTTTGTACTAAGGATGTTCTTCCTGTGGTCATCCATTTGGGTGTATGGTGATTTGAGATACAATGCTGGAGTTGTTCTGCTATTCGTGGGTGTAGGGCTTTGAAGTTTTTGAGCCAGTATCCATGGACTTCATCGGGACCTGGGGCTTTCCAGTTTGGTATTTTCTTTAGTTGTTGTCTGACTGTGTCTGTCGTGATCTCTGTGAATCTTTGTTTTATTCTCCCTGTTTCTTCTTCCTTGACTTCCTGGAGCCATGTTGCATGTTTGTTGTGTGATACCGGATTGCTCCATATGTTTTCCCAGAGTCTCTTACTTGGTTCGGCTTCAGGAATTTCTGGGTGGTTGTCTTCCCCTCTTAGTTGGCTGTATAGTCTTTTCTGGTTGGTTCTGAATAGTTTGTTCTGTTGGTATCCCTTATTCCTGTACCGTTGGATCTTATGTGCTTTGGCCTTAAGCCTCTGTTTAACATCTTCTATTGTGTTGTTTAGTCCCCTCTCTTGTACTTTGTATTTTTCGTTGAGTTCCTCCCTTGTTTTCTTGCTTCTTAGCCTTTTTTCTGCCATCTCTTTCAGTTTACTCAAGTCAGATCTCATCACCATGATTTGCTTTTCCAGGCGCCTTTTCCAAGGAGGTTGCTGTTTTGGTTTCTGCTGGGTTGGTTGTGCTGGTGGTGTTGGTGTTCGAATCCCCATCAGTTCTGCTACTAATCTTGCTCCTGCATATGTCAAATTATTTGTTTCTGTGATACTGGTGGTGTGTATTATGCCCATTATTTCATTGACCTCACTTGTTTTCTCCCTTAATTTCTTGGTGTTGTAGGCTTTCATGGAGGGGATCTTTGTTCTCTCTGCATCTGGTTCCATCCATTGTCTAATCTTTTCTACCCATTCCGTCCTCTGTGTTACTTCGTCGGTGTTTCTTCTCTTGTCCATTTCTTCCTTTTTGCTTCTGTAGCTCCAATCTCAGGCTGTTGATTACTGTTGTTGTTGTGGTGATCAGTTGCTGGATGACGACCTCCAAGTACCTGACCGTCTTCCCCTTCAATTGGGTTGAATACCTGGTTGCCGGACGAAGCTCCTCTGTTGCCAGAGGTTCCATTTACGTCGTTATCGTTTATTCCTTCATTTCTTTCCATCATTGCTGAGTTTTGCTATTTAACCCATAGCTGGACCCTACCCCATCAGGGATAGGTACTCATTTACAGCTGAGTAGACTGAGGAAATTATGGTAAAGATCCTTTCCCAAGGAATCAACGCCGAGGAGAGCGGTCACCCATCCAACGACTGACCAGCCCCAATGTTGCTTAACTTGACTTAAGTCCATTGACGACCTAACCCACTCCTCCACGGCGCCACAATTATTATTATTATTATTATTATTATTATTATTATTATTATTATTATTATTATTATTATTATTATTATTATTATTATTAGCAGTTGTTTTAAGACCATGTACACTGGATAAAAAGTACAATTTTGCTCTGCCAGAATTTCACTAACCTCTTACAGCAAATTATCATCATTTACAAGCCAGTAAAATAACCAAGCAGTCACCATTGAATCTAGTTTTCACCGATGGATCTTGTTATTATTGTTATAATATTGGAAAAATAAAGTCCGCAATAGTATGTATGCAGTATATTGATATATATACTACAGGAAGCTTTCTTACCTGAAAACAAAAACCCTCCTACCTATCCTGTGTAAATACGGGTATATAACTCTTCGCAATGTGTCTCAGTTTCCTGGGCATGGGGCGAGGGGAGTCCACACCACGCCTCCTGCACATAGCACAAGGCTTGCTTAATCTGAGCCAATCAACCATCACTGCAGTTACAGCCAGTCCCAATTAACGTGCTTAACTACTACGATAACAAGGCAACACTTGCTCATTTGCCACTTGCTTTGTGACCAAGCTATGCCCATAACATCTTCACCCTCACTATTAGGTCGGTATGAACGGATTTCACAAGAGAAACCCTATTCTCCGATAGGCATGCAAAAGAAATTTGAATAGACGACTGATGACAACCAGTAGACAATATCATAGATAGTTCAACATTATTCTCTCCAATGATTTCGTAGTCTTTCTTCTTTCTCCTAACGCAATTGCGCCCATTCCTCAGTCATTCTTCCTTGTTTCTACACGCAGATTGATAAGACAGGGTCGGCCTACAATTATCAGATCCCAATTCCCCTCGAGTTTCAAACTAAACCTATGTAGAGCGGAAACATATGCTACTTTTGGATCATCTTAAGACAAGAAGCAGGATTTAAAGACTAATGCAATGCCCAGCCTCCTTGGTGAATTCATGGCTACGGACAAGATTTATGATTTCTAGCCTCTCGTCCCTATTGAGAAGCTCAGTAAGGTCGAGATCTGTGGTTTTTAGACTTAAGTGCCATTAGATCCAATTCTAAGTCTTTCTTGCACTTTTGACACTGAAAGATATGTAAAAAACTAAGGAAGGGATGTCTAAAGCGTCACCCACACTCAAAATCTTCTACAGTGTTCTTCATGCAACTGTATAACCTAAAGCATCTACAGTATTATAATTTTTAATGATATGGACATGAAAAGCTGTTATGCAACGAAGACCGTGTATGGCATCTGCAGTAAGCACCAAAATAGTGATGTATGACTCGGCGTCTTATGAAAGAGCCGATTTCTACGCTATAAGCTCGTTGCGTTTGTCACGAAAGAACGTTTCTCTCTCTCTCTCTCTCTCTCTCTCTCTCTCTCTCTCTCTCTCTCTCTCTCATTAAAAGAGCGGCTGGAATTTGTATCATATACGCCTTAGCCAGACATTACCGTCTGTTGCCCCCAGCTCACTACCAGCGCTTGAAAAATATTTCAAGATCTTGAAAAAATAATTCAAAGCTTGAACATTTTGAAATAAAAATTCGAAAATATCCAAAATCTTAAAAATGATGTACAGAAAGTCCTGAAACAGGCAATCTAGAGAAAAATGAAAGCTGGTTTCGGTCAGACAGCTGCTTAGTGTTCTTGTCGCAACATTCTTGTCAAGTATGCGAGATGTTTCGTTTAGAAGAAGACAGCGTCATTGCTAAATTGCACAACATGGAGCCAAAGGAAGCAATAAGTACTGAAGGACAGATGGAATCCATCACTGAACTTGCCCTGGACTTTCCTTCTTTAGTGTCTGAGCATCAGCTTGATGACTTGCATCCCGTGCTTTCTCAGGAAGTCCCTGAATTTTGGCATAATTTAGGAAATATATTAGATGGCATGTTTTGTTGCGCTTTTTGAACATGGTTTCAATTCTGAATCCACGCTTTCGTAATGCTCCCATATGACTCACAAAGCTCCAGGATGCAGAGGCAACGACCCAGAATGAGTTAACTGCTCATTAACTCATCATATCTGCCATGAGGGATGTACAACCAGGCTCAAACGTTTAATAGGAAAAGTGAGAATAATATCAAGAACAACCCCTTGCTACAGCAAGAACTCCAGCAATAGTTTCTCCCTGACCCTCTTCTGTCCCCAATCCTTCCTCTCAAAATCATCAACAGAGCCTATGTCCCCCACCACCCAAACTTCTTCCTAAGGAATAAAGACCACCCCTTAAAATGTTATTATACCTTTTCCGCGACTGCAACTCGCCTTTGTAAGGGGACCATATCCATAAGACTATTACCTCCCACTGTAATTCAGACTACAAAGAGGTAATTAAGACAAGATGATGACGTCGTTTTCATATCCCAATTCAACAACATATGCGTCACATGTGGGGACGAAATTATTATCAACTAAAAAATTCCCCTTCGGTACATACATGAAAGTATATCAATTCCGAGGTAGAGCGAATTTAGATGTTAAAG
>NC_061107.1:123576900-123599400 GCF_015104395.2 Macrobrachium nipponense
TGATTAAGGGTTGCCCATTGCCATGCCAAATATTTGTTGTAGATAAAATTCACCATTGAATATAAACTTACAAGCACAAATGCACAACCTAGTGAGTGAAATAATGTGACTTACAGGTAGAGGTGATTCATGCTGAGTTAGTTCATTACTAAGATATCCCTTTTTCAGTTGTTCCATATTCTTCGTTTCTTCTTTCAATTTCCTTTCTTTCATTTTCTGCCCAGCTTTGAAGCTCAATGACATGCGGATATTACTGGCCTTCACGGCGGCGCCTTTCGCAGACTAATCGTTATTCATGTGTCTCAGAGACTTCCGGTTCTGGAAAACAGCCTGGAGAGTTATCTGATTATTTCCCACTGAAGACCTGTGGATACCTTTCGACCCAGTCTGATAGTTTCAGTGGTAATATTCATCCATAAAACTTTCCCAGCCTTTGTATTAATGTCGACTGCAGTTTGTCTATATTTCCTCTTCCAAGTCAGTTTTGCTCACCAGTTTTCGCATTATTCCTCTTCCAGTTATGAGCTGAAGGGAAAGTCTCTGTAAATAAAGTTTTTTTTTTTTTTACCTATTCCCATACTCAATATCCAGCCATCATAGAATACGTTTATCAAAAGGATTTGAACATGCGCCCTTTGGGAACCTTTAACTACAAAACTTTCAATTGCTCAACTACTACCTTCCTATATAGCCGCCCGCTACAAAATTGCATTCCTATATAACATCTCGCTTATTTTACTTCTTGTCTAGCGAATTACCAACTTGCAATTTGCCTTCGTTTATATTAGGTTTTTACCTACCTGTCTGCTGAATTACATGTAGTACTACATTGGTTTTCTATGAGTTAAGATTTCTAAAGACCTGCTGTTTTGCTATATATTACCCAACTACTTTTCTTTCTACCATATTAACTGCCTACCCTTTTAATTTCACAGATTTAGAATTACGTGAGTACATACCTACCAAGTTTCTGTATGCCTACCCGGGTACCTACCATACCTTTCTGTTTTCTTTTCACACAACTACTTTCATATTTATTTTCTTCCGTAGACAATACCTAACTGTGTACTCCCTACCTCCGACGTATACCTATCTAATTGCTTTTTACTTATTCATTACCTACCTACATTCCTGTTGACGTGAACTCTCTGTCGACTTAATTTACTACTTACAATTATATTTACCTGCCGGGTACCAATTTTTCTTTCTAGCAAGTCACATACCTGTTTATTGCCTACTGAATTATCTACGTACTTTACATTGTACTGAATTGTTTACCTACGTAACCTGTCTTTTTTAGTTTTCTGACAAGACAACTATTGTGCCGGCTTTGCCCGTCTATATTTTTCTGTCCATATTTTTTCTTGCCCGCGCTTTTTCTGTCTACACATTTTTATGTTCGCACTTTTTCTGTCTGCACTTTTTTCTGTTGGCACTTTTTCTGTCTGCACTTTTTTCTGTTGGCACTTTTTCTGTCTGCACTTTTTACTGTTCACACTTTTTCTGTCCGCCCGCAAATCTTAAAAACTACTGAGACTAGAGAGCTGCAAATTGTTGTTGATCATGCACCGTCCAATCATCAAACATACCAAATTGCAGCCCTGCATCCTCAGTAGTTTTATTTTCTTAAAGGTTGAAGTTACCCATAAACGTGCGTTTGGCAGCGATATAGGCTAGGCCACCACCGCGCCTGGTTAAAGTTTCTTGTGCAAGGCTTGTACAGCGTTATACCGAGACCACCGATAGATAGATCCAGTTTCGGTGGCCTTTTTTATACGATGTACAGAAAACTCGATGTCACCGAAGAAACTTCGGTGCATTTTTTACTTGCTTTATCATCAAATTACCTGTTGACAGAAGTAGCTTCTCGGTTTCTTAACTCAGGAATTACCTGGCCCTTCTCCTTTCTATCGAAATACATAAACACCTAACCATCAGGCTTGTTTACTGCTTGCTTTTATTTTGACCAAATTACCCACCAACATTTATATAGACGCAGTTACTCACATACCTGTAATGTGTTTTCCTGTCTTCCGAAGAATTTACCGAGCTTCCCTTCCTTCAGCTATATTTATTATTTTCTCACTCGTATATTTGTTTCATGAATCAACATTCTTATTCAGATAAACAGTCTAATTTTTTTACAGTTGCCTCAGGCGAAACAATATTGAATGTTACCTGCTTTATTGTAAAAGCAGATTGCAGTCGTTCTTGTTTTTTTGTTTTTTTGTTTTTTCTCTCGAAGCTCGTTATCTTTGGCCTTTTACAGTGAATCGTATGTTCCAGTTCAAATTTATCTGATTTCCAAGTAACCTGACACTAGAATGGCCTCCGTAAAATATGTACTCTAGAAGTAAGTTTATTGTATTGTTTAAGCTTCATCGAAGTTTCAAGGATAATGTTCACGTGTGGTTCTAGTAATATCGTAATTCATCCAAATGCCTTCACACAGATACAACGTCAAGTGGTATTTTCAAGGTTGTCTTCTAAAACACTCCTTGCACGTTAGTCCCCTTCAGTTCTTTCAATAAAGTCTCTTCCCACGAGAGACAGAAATAATCTTTATTTCCACAGAGTATTGTATTTTTAGTCAGCAAAGAGCGAACGTAGGTGGAGCTGAATCTGTCCCTTCAAAGAAATCAGATTAATACCGTGGAATTATTTAGCTAATTGTAAAGAACGTGGGTAGGATAAAATGTATTCAGAATGATGAGCAATTTTTTTCCTGGTACATTACGCGAAACCTAAATCCAATTAGTTTATAAAATGCAAAACACCGCATAGATTATGTTTAAAAAGGGGATATTTTCGTTAAATCGATATCCTTTATAATAAAAATATATATTTTTTGAAAATCTGTACAAGATCCTACCGACTTACAGCTAAATACATAGTTTTTTTTTTTATCAAGTTACTTAATCATGATATCAAAAAGAGTCTTTATAAAAATAGTTAATTTGAGATCCATTTTTCGACATTAAACATTCACCAAAATCAATTCATTATTATCAACTAAAAAATTTCCCTTCGGTTTACATATGAAAATATATTAATTCTGAGGTACAGCGAATTGGATATTAAAGGACATTTGTAGCTTAATGCAAGGTGTATGAATCACTGTGAGGTGATAAAAATTCGCACACACACACACACACACACACACACACACACACACACACACATATATATATATATATATATATATATATATATATATATATATATATATATATATATATATATATATATATATATATATATATATATATATATATATATATATATTGTGACGTTTATAGAATGCCTCGCCTTCCCAGCAGTTTTTTTATTAATTGTATTTATAAAAGAAGCAGCCATGCCTTCTCCTAAAGCAACTGATGTTGGGAGAGAGCATGTCGTAGTAGGCTAGGGAGACATTTCCGGTCTGACGGAAGCTTAGGGTAAGAGAGGCAAGTCACAAGAGTAGCTAGGCTTCGAGATGGATCTTAGGGACCTCTACAATAAGACCTCTTTTTCCTTCCCAATTTGCTGGTTGTTGTGATCACTTTTCAGGCAGTGCCCGAGGCGCTATTTGGAAGCCCCGTGATTCCAGGACAACCAGTATCGCCCTCAGTCGACGGCAGTTTGTGACCTCGGACGGATGTCCAGCCAGCCAGCCTCCCACACTTAAGCCTATCGGCTCGGCATACTGGCGCTCCCTAACCCCAGACCTGAAACAAAGTCAGGCCGCATTTTTCCACAACGATACACTGAATGTTGCATCCAGGTACGTCTAAAAGTGTAAACTCCAAACCAGCACCTTTTACTACCATACGACTCTTGCTAATTTCATTTTCAAGTCTCCCTTTTATCCCTCCTACATCAAAGCCCTTTGTCCTCATCGGGCCACGTGCTCCCCCCTTGTGACTTGTTAAAGACTAAGCCTTCAGTGCATACCTCAGTGAAACTTTAGAGTTCCTTTGCCCCAGTGTTAGAGAACTAATTATCCTTAACCAAAGCAAGAAGTCATGTTTTCTTTTATCTTGTTTAATCTGGGATCCTTTTCCAGATTCCCTGAGTCACGTGTCACGTCTATCTGCCCGCAAGTGTTACATTACCGAAGGTTATGAAACCAGCTTTCACGAATCACATTTTAGCCAGCTATCCATTTGTGAGAGATATATGGGTCCCAACGTGTGGACGCTGCATTTACTTTTCTCCAGGCCAGTAAGGGCCTTTTGTAAATAAAAAGCTGTAAAGTAACTAGCTGAGTTTCTGGCGACCTGTTCCTCTAGATTAAATATTCACTATAAATCAGTTTTCCGGTAAGTTCAAGTAATTTCATCTTGTTCTCCCTCAATTATTTCTGTTTACGTATCGAGCCTCTCTTAAGGCCGGGTTCATACGTAAAAGTGACGACTGCTTGCCAGCATCGAATCTGGGCTTGCTTAAAAAAGCTTGTAAATCGCGTTATCCCTTGTAAATCGAATGTAAATGTTTTTCAAAGTGCAAAATCAAAGCACACTTGCAGGGAAAGACACACACTGGCTCACGGTAAGGTATACCATTCATTAATATGATTATTTTATAACCAATGTTAGCTTAAGGTACGTTTAAGTATTTTTATTTACGAAGTGTTTAAAAGAGTGTTAAGTGAGAAATATTATTATATTGTAACGGCGAAAGCGCCAGAGCTTTATTTTAGCGGCAAGCAAACAATTTGCTCCGCGAATTCTCTGTGATTTTGTATTGTCGTGTGTTGTATGAGCTCACACTAACACGTGTGCAGATAGATGCCAGAAAGGACCAGATCAAACTAGGAAGTGCTTTGCCAGGGTTTATTGCTGTATTAGAAAGCCTAGCTAGTTAGGAGTGTTTTACTAATAGTTATGGCAAAAGAAGTGTACAATTCTTTTGTCTGTGATATGTTAGGGAATTCATTTTAACTTAGTTTCATTCCAAGTGTTGGTAACCGCTTAGCCAGCCAGCTCTCGTCAGCTGGACGCAGGCGCACTCTCATGCCTGCCAGCCAACCTTCGGTTCACTCATAGCGGCAGCCATGTTTGTTATCCCTTTAAGAATTATCTCAACGATTTAAGCAAAGTAACGTAAGTCTTGAAAGTTTAACGTAAATAATATTAATCTCGGTACTAGTATCTATCGTTCTGCCAGAGAAATTAACGTAATTCGCTTTGAATAAGAAATTAGAATTTTGTGTTGTAAATCGCCTTCGCGTTTACAGAAAATCAGCTGTTTGAATGACACGCTGATAGCGACCCGCTCTGCCCGCTCACGTGTTTCACCTAGCATCGCTCACTCGCTCGCTGAGCGAAAGTTTCATTCCACTTCGGACTAAACGTAACCTTTTTCCATTTACAAATGTTTGCTAACATTTCATTTTAAAATCCTTACCGTCATTTCGCTTGTCACAGGGACCTAGTATACTTAGGTAAAGTTAACGTAAATCTTCAAGTAGAATAAATTATAAGAATTGTTAACGTACAATGCGTCATTGTTGTAAATTCATATTGAAACGCAAATCATTTCATAAGCGCGAGCCGCTACCAGTAACGTAAAAATCGTTCACCACGAGCGTGTTATCATTTTCATAAAACGTTATCCAAAGCAATTCTTTCATTACACGTTAACGTAAGTAAATCATTTAACGCAAGTTGCGTCATATTAAACTAACATTATTAGTTCAATTCAATACAAGGGAGTTTTTCATATATCATTTTCACCCTCTCCGAGAGAGAGAGAGAGAGAGGAGAGAGAGAGAGAGGGAGCGTACCAGAACTTATTATTCACGAAGCCAAGAGTACTACGTTCATTACTTATAGCATGCAGAACTAACATTATTTTAGACTCTTGTGTCTTTCATTTACACAGCGTGATACGTACGCGCCTGTGTCCATTGCAGTTTGCAAGCATTTATTTACTTCATTTACCGAGTACTTCAGCGAAGGACTGAGCATTTCTAAAATTTACCATTACCTGTCGTTGCCCGAGTGGTCTTTTCTGATTTTTTCACAAAAGACTTGTGTATACCGCAAGCACAATTCGCACAGTGTGCCACGCAAATTCATTACTTCCAGACAAGGAAGCCTACCAGTCTAGGACTGGCCACCACCAGTGCACGTCAGGTCTTACCATTTTACAGTGCCACTAATTCTTGACACTGTCCATCGACTGGCTGCTGAAGTACTCCCACCTTTTACTTTCTCTCCTCCACCATTACACTCTGCCACGAACAGAGTACCATTTCTCTTCAGTATATTTAAGTATACTGCATGTAGTGTCCGGGACACACCAGTACGATACCAGTGCTCCAAAAGGAACGCCTCCTCATAAGTGCCATTGCACCTGTACAGGCCATACCGGTAGCCATTCAACCTGCGTGTCCGTCCTTACGGAACGCCCAAGTAAACCTGCGTGTCCGTCCTTACGGAACGCCCAATTCATTAGTGTGTCTGCTATCCCGGATCACCCAATCAAGGGAACGCCTCCCGAAGTGCCGCAATACCAGCACTACTAGTGCTGCCCAAGGAACGCCTCCTCATAAGTGCCGCGCACCTGTACAGACGTACAGGTAGCCCTATACCTGCGTGTCCGTCCTACGGAACGCCCATTCATTAGTGTATCCGCTATCCCGGATCACTCAACCAAGGAATGCCTCCTGAAGTGCCGTGCACCTGTATTGGACCTACAGGTAGCCCATTCAAGCGTCGCCCAAATTGGGAACGCCCTTAAGTGTGACGTACGCCACACATTCTATTTGATTGTCTCACCTCATCAGAAGGTGCCATTCCCCAAGTGCCACAGAGCACCCAGTCTTTTCAGACTTTTTTCACTACCACGTCGCAGAACCCATTTCCAAGTGAGTGCCACTTTCCACAGTAGGCACTCCCATTCCATCCATTACCCTTCCTGGCCATTATTTTCATTTTCATCCGAGCCTCTACTGCAGCCTGAGGGAAATGTCTTCCCCTGCTTCCCGCAACTTCTTTGCCATAGAGCTAGAGAAGCTCGGAGCCCTCATAACTCTGGGCAAGGAGGCGGGTTACACTGGACCAGCACTTGACCAGTGGATGAAGGCGCAGCAGGATGCCGCACGTCTACAAGAAAGGGAAGAAAGAGAAAACAAGAGAAAAGCCAGAGAAGCAGAAAGGAAGGCACGTGAAGAAGAGAGAAAGCAGGAGCTAGCTCTCAAGGAACTCGAAATCAAGCAGGAGAAGGCCCGTAAGGAGAGTATCTTAGCTCCAGCCACTCTGCCAGCTTCCAGCCCTGCACCCACTGTCTCTCTTAGTCCCGCCGTCTCTGGTCAGCCTGACATCTTTTCTATTTGTGAGCCTGGTCCTGATCCAGTGCCCGAGATAGAAATTCCTGCCGCATCCTGCCAGCCTTTTACCATTTTACCGCCTACCTCCTCCACTTTGGAAGAGGTAAGCTCACCAGTTAACCCCAGACTTGTTTCCGAGGGTGTTTCGACAGAGGACTCTTCACCTGTGCCAGAGCACACTGCCAGCCTTGGTGACTCCACAGGTTCGCAACCTGTGGGGCCATCTCAGCCTTACCGTCCAGTGCCACGGAAGAGGTTCTGGAACACGTTCTGCTGCGACTGTGGCCGCAAGGGTCACATGTCTGCCAACTACGGAGGGTGCGCAAATCACAATATTCCTGTCATCGCAATGGCCGTTACTAATCCTTCTTCACTAGGACCCCCAGCTAAGGGCCCTATAACCGTCACCCCCCTCCAAAGCCATTATCCGCCAAGCCACGTCAGAGCCTACGACGACTCTGGCGCTCAAATCTCCCTGATACGGGAAGATCGAATCCCCCGAGGGGCTAATGTCGATAGACGTCACTTAATAGCCATTGAAGGTATCAACCATATCAAGCTGATCCTTCCGACCGTCCAATTGAGGGTCACCAGACCTAATTTCTCCAAAGTATGTACTCTTGCAGTTGCAAGCTACATCCCAGGAGGTTACGACCTCCTCCTAGGGCAAGACATGAAGTCTCCCTTTCGTTTCAGAAAGCCTAGGGGTCCTAACCCCACGTCAAATCACTCCAAAGCCAGGAGTCATCGAAATTCTACTTCCTCCAGGAAGTACGTCCACCAACAGTCTCCCCCGTCACCAAGGAGGGAGATTGATCATTCACAGTTCCGGTGCAAGACCTGCAACGTACTAGGGCACTCCACGAATTGGCCTAGGTGTCCTAGCCGACTACCAGCAGTGGACACTGTCCATTTTCCACAAGGCTTAGCCTTCAACAAGAGACAGGAGCCTCTGTCTCCCATTTCCAAGGGCACGCTTAGAGGTATTGCACCTCCGGTACCCGCCACAGGTCCAGTCGACCTCAACTCTCTGCCAGTGCCACTTGGCAGCACTGAGCAGTGCCAAGCTCCGTCCAGCCTGGACGTAGAGCCACCACAGAACTTGACTTCTGCGCCTGGCCCCGAGCTAGCGCCGGCGCCTAACCTTATCAAGGATCCTCCTACAGGAGATCCTCCAACAGGCATGGAGCTTACCGCAGCACATGGCCAAGCTCCAGCCCATAATTCTTCTTCAGCCTCACCTCTGTCACCCGAGGATGAACCTCCGGCAGACCTTACCTTCATACCTCCTCTGGAAAACCAGGAACTGCCCGACATGGAGTCAGCCTGGAGTTTTCCCCTTACGACGGCTGTCGCAGCAGCTGAAGTGAGGGCCTCCCCTGCAGTAGGTTCCGCCTCTACGACGGTTGCTGCAGATACCGAAGTAGGGTGTTCTCCTGAAATCCCTCAGGCTACCACTGTCGCTGCTCCTGACGGCGTTTCTGGCCTTACCCCAGAGTCGGTGCCTCCGTCTACTCCTAGGACTGGTATAGCCAGGTCCTGGAGGAATAAGAAGAAGAAGGGACGTAACAAATCATTAACACACTAACCAAAGAGCCACATGCTCTCCTTGACACCTGTGCCCGAGGTACAGTGTCACATTCATTTGCAGAGTGATCCTGGCACCTACCCAGAGAAGGTAGCCAGCCTGATCTCTGCCAGTAAACTAACCCTCTAACCCCTAGAAATTGTGATACTAACACTCATGTAAATGTCATAATTACCTCATTACATTTCCATCCTGGTAATGCACTAACCACTCATCCTCCTCACGCATTGTTACCTCACCTCATGTATTTTACCAATTCCGTCGCTGAACTGCTGCTGTGCGTACCACACTCTGGAATGATTGCGTCTCCATTTAACTGTAATAAGTAGGTTAGGCTAATGATTTAGTACCTGGGCACTAGGGTAGTAGCAAGTAGAATTTTCAAGTAACCTTATCTAGGGGTAGAATAGACTGTCGTCACAGACAACCCTTTGTTATTACTTAGGCTAGACTACATTACTACATTAAGTTAGTACACTTAGCATCTCCGCCTATAAGTTAGGTAGGCCACCATAGTTGGCTGTATCGCTGCTCTAAAAACTTCAAGTTAGAGTAGGAGAACTGGGTAGTCGAGACGATCAACTTATTTAAGCCAAGACCTTCACGCCCGAAAGGGAGTGAATGCCTTCTTAACAGGGGGAGCTGTGACGTTTATAGAACGCCTTGCCTTCCCAGCAGTTTTTTTATTAATTGTATTTATAAAAGAAGCAGCCATGCCTTCTCCTAAAGCAACTGATGTTGGGAGCGAGCATGTCGTAGTAGGCTAGGGAGACATTTCCGGTCTGACAGAAGCTTAGGGTAAGAGAGGCAAGTCACAAGAGTAGCTAGGCTTCAAGGTGGATCTTAGGGACCTCTACAATAAGACCTCTTTTTCCTTCCCAATTTGCTGGTTGTTGTGATCACTTTTCAGGCAGTGCCTGAGGCGCTATTTGGAAGCCCCGTGATTCCAGGACAACCAGTATCGCCCTCAGTCGACGGCAGTTTGTGACCTCGGATGGATGTCCAGCCAGCCAGCCTCCCACACTTAAGCCTATCGGCTCGGCATACTGGCGCTCCCTAACCCCAGACCTGAAACAAAGTCAGGCCGCATTTTTCCACAACGATACACTGAAATATTGCATCCAGGTACGTCTAAAAGTGTAAACTCCAAAACCAGCACCTTTTTACTACCATACGACTCTTGCTAATTTCATTTTCAAGTCTCACTTTTATCCCTCCTACATCAAAGCCCTTTGTCCTCATCGGGCCACGTGCTCCCCCCTTGTGACTTGTTAAAGACTAAGCCTTCAGTGCATACCTCAGTGAAACTTTAGAGTTCCTTTGCCCCAGTGTTAGAGAACTAATTATCCTTAACCAAAGCAAGAAGTCATGTTTGATGTATCTTGTTTAATCTGGGATCCTTTCCAGATTCCCTGAGTCACGGCTGTCATGTTATCTGCCCGCAAGTGTTGCATTACCGAAGATAATGAAACCAGCTTTCACGAATCACATTTTAGCCAGCTATCCATTTGTGAGAGATATATGGGTCCCAACGTGTGGACACTGCATTTACTTTTCTCCAGGCCAGTAAGGGCCTTTTGTAAATAAATAGCTGTAAAGTAACTAGCTGAGTTTCTGGCGACCTGTTCCTCTAGATTAAATATTCACTATAAATCAGTTTTCCGGTAAGTTCAAGTAATTTCATCTTGTTCTCCCTCAATTATTTCTGTTTACGTATCGAGCCTCTCTCAAGGCCGGGTTCATACGTAAAAATATATATAATATATATATATATATATATATATATATATATATATATATATATATGTGTGTGTGTGTGTGTGTGTGTTGTGTGTGTGTGTGTATGCCACACTCAATATTATTTCTTAATAAGAACAGTCAGTCGCTAAGTAGCGTAGTGTGGCACTTGGTCTTTCATAGGGCATTGTGGACTTCGTCATGTATGTGTCCTTTTGCACGACCGTTATTATCTTCCTACAAAATTGAATTGCCTCGTCCACCCTTACGTTATCACAGCAATCCCTGGGAGCTACCTGTATTTGCCTCTAAAAGCAATAAATGTGAGATTTTTCTTTCTTCAACAACCAATCATTGATCCATCGTAAATCCTTAATCACTTAATTGCTAGGAGTAGCCTAAACCTATGTTTGTAAATGAAACACACACACACACACACACACACACACACACATATATATATATATATATATATATATATATATATATATATATAATATATATATATATATATATATATATATATATATATATATGTGTGTGTGTGTGTGTGTGTGTGTGTGTGTATGTGTGTGTGTGTGTGTTTCATTTGCAAACATAGGTTTAGGCTACACTTAGCAATTAAGTGATTAAGGATTTACAATGGATTTGGCGTTGGCCGCGTGTTAGAAAAAAAAGGGGGGAGTTGCCTGGCCCTCATTAACAGATTAGGTTGATATCTTATCTAGTTGCTATCTGGTTACTCTTTTAATATCCATTTATTTGAGATGTAACATCACTCTTATTGCCTAATCTGTAAAGAATATCTGTTAATGAACCATACATGCTCAGACCGTGCCGTTGCAGCCAATATAACAATAAAAAAAGCCACGAAAAAAACTATTGGGTCAATGATTGGTTGTTGAAGAAAGAAAGTCTCACATTTATTGCTTTTAAAGGAAATACAGGTAGCTCCCAGGGATTGCTATGATAAACGTAAGGGTGGACGAGGCAATTCAATTTTATAGGAAGATAACAACGGTCGTGCAAAAGGACACATACATGACGAAATCCACAATGCCCTATGAAAGGCCAAGTGCCACACTACGCTACTTAGCGACTGACTGTTCTTATTGAGATATAATATTGAGTGTGGCCACATCGCCCAAAGATCTTGGAAGATTCATGTAAAGAAAACCTTGCTGGGATCTGAAATGTTAATCCTTTCCGACACTCTGAAAAACTTACGGATGTCGTCACACACAAGCCATTTATACAGTCGGCTCACAACAACAATGTAACATTGAAGTCTGTAATCATTTGAATGCCACTTTAGTAATTCACAAAAATCAACATATCTTGGATGTGGAAGTTTATAAACATCGCATTCTTAACGTCGCTGAGATCAATCACGCTCAATCAGTTGCGGATGAATCCCTTTTGCAATCTATAAAAAATAAAATCAATAAAGACATTCAAGAAGAGGAAATTCAGCAGAAATTTCTTGATCTTTTAACTGAATATCATGATGTTTTTTCCACTACAGATGGATCCTTAGGAAAAACGGATGTCATAGAACACCAAATAAGGTTAAAAGACAAGCAGAAAGTTATCTATGTACCTTCGTACAGACTCCCTATGAAATTCCAGAATGAGATAAATGATGAAGTAGGTAAAATGCTAGAAGAAGGAGTCATTAGGAAATCAAACAGCCCTTATAATTTTCCGTTATTAGTCGTACCAAAAAAAGATCAAACTTGGCGTATCTGTGTAGACTTCCGTCGCTTAAATGAGGAAACGATCCCTGATCAATTCCCAGTGCCATGCACTGACGATATTTTATCTTTACTAGGCCAGAACAAATATTTTACCAGTTTGGACTTACTTAAAGGCTTTCACCAGATACCACTGGAGGAAGAGAGTATCCCATACACTGCCTTCAGCACAGCCAGGGGACATTATGAATTTTTGCGTATGCCTTTCGGTTTACGTTGTGCTCCCATAACATTTACTAGAATGATCAACATAGTGTTTGGAGACTTGTTAGGGGATATCTTACATGCCTATATGGACGACCTTGTAATTTTTTCTAATACCTTAGAAGAACATCTAAGTAAATTAGAGCTAGAGCTACAAAGACTAAGACAGCATAACCTAAGGGTAAAGATAAGTAAGTGTGAATTTTTCAAAACAGAACAAGTCTATTTAGGTTTCACGGTGTCTAGTCAAGGTCTTAAAGTAGTCCACGATAAGGTATCGGCTATCCGTAACTTTCCGATACCTACTAACGTCAAGGGAATACAGCAATTTCTAGGGTGTAGTGGCTATTATAGGCGTTTCATACGCAACTACTCAATCATAGCCACTCCCCTAACCGATCTTATAAAGAAGGGCGTAGATTTCATATGGTCTGAGAAACATCAACAGGCGTTTGATACCTTGAAAGATGAACTGTGTAGTTCTCCTATCTTAAAATTTCCGAAAGTAAATATGCAGTAATAGACAAAGAAGGGCTCGCTATTGTTAATTCACTAGTGCATTTTAAGTTCATAATATACGGTTATCCTGTCAAGGTTCTCACTGATCATAAGGCCCTAACCGACTTCTTTAAAGGCTTTAGTCACAGCCCCAAACGAGCTCGGTGGCATATGATCATCCAAGACTTTGGCGCGAGGATTGGGTATTTACCTGGGAAAGCAAATATCATTGCTGACGCATTATCACGCAACCCCGCGTCATCTTGTACGGAGCCATTAGCTGAATTAATAGATATATCAACATCCATGCCTATTGTTAAAACTGTATCTGAACAAGAAGATCTGGGCTGAAGCGCTGAACTAATACAGACGGAACAAAGAAAAGATCAGCAATTGGAAAAAATCATAAACGCTTTAAACGGAAATCCTAAGGAAAAGGAATATATAAAGTATAAGCAGCAGAATTATATAATCAAGGATAATATTCTGTGTAGATCCGTGACGAGGAGAACTCGCAACACACCACAGGCGAGTACCGACCAGGTAGTGGTACCAATCTCACTTATACCCACTGTCTTAAATTGGTTGCATGCAAATCCATTGCATGGCCACCCGGGTTTCTCCATCATGTCACAGAAAGCCAAATCCTTATTTTATTGGCATACGATGCTTACAGATATAAAAAAGCACATAGCTAATTGTTGCACTTGTCAGGAAAACAAAGGGCACACGAAGACACCTGTCAGCCTAGGGGCTTATCCCGTGCCCAATCAACCCTTTGAAAGAGTACACTTAGATTTATTAACAGGGTTTTACGAGTCAGACAAAGGAAATAAGCACCTCCTAGTAATCATAGATGTCTTGACTCGATATACCGAACTGATAGCGCTTAAAACTAAAACCGCGGTCGAGTGCGCTAGGAAGTTTTACGAGTGCTATATTTGTAAACATGGAATTCCCCACATGATAATATCTGACTCAGGTGGAGAGTTTCAATAATCATTTCCTTAACTTCATTGTGTGAATTCCTTTGCATAAAGAAAATCAATACCATGATCTAACACCCAGAGTCTAACAGGCTAGTGGAAAGAGCAAATCGTAAGGTTTTAAACATATTAAGAGTTACATTAGGGGGAATGGACCCCTGGGATATTGCCATACCTGCAGTATTAAGCACTCTTAATCACTCATATCATGTATCTATTAAAATGTCGCCGCACGAGGCACTGTACGGTACCCCAGCTAGAACACCTTTCATGTATTAACGTCTACAACCAATTTATCAAATCTCTAAAGGATGTTTTATGGATGCAAGCAATAGTCGATATAATATACTTCGTAAGAATCTAGAAGAATCACAAATCATAATGAAAAGAAATCATGATAAAATAGCTAAGCCAACTAAAACATATACTAAGGGCAATAAGGTATACATACAAGTATATGTACGCAAAGGACTAAATTACAAACTGACACCAAAGTTTGAAGACCCATTTAACATTTTAGAAATATTAACGGCCAATAGATTTAGAGTTCAAAACGTATCCCAACCCACTGATAATAGAATCGTTCCATTGGCTCACATCAGAAACTAATAGAAGGGTAGAAGGAAGTGAGGGAAATTTTTGTATCTATGAAACTTGTATACTCACATATATATATATATATATATATATCATATAATATATATATATATATATATATATATATATATAATAATTGTATGCAAACATTTTTCTTAAACAGGAGTAATTACATATATTTTACTCATTGCAGGTTTCCAAAATGAAGCTTTTATTGTTAGGAGTGATACTGTTCGTTCAGACATCTTTATCGTATGGGAAGAGCGCTAAAACCAAAAATATAGATTTTACTCATGGCACTATTGTAGAAAGAACAGAAGACGTTTTCATTACCGCAAGCAATATAGTTATAGAAATAGATATGCAGGCGATCGTTCTCCCGGAGGATGACGTCATTAACCTAAAGAGTGACCTGTTGAGGTTTGCTGTTTCGTTGAATGAAATGCACCAACGTCATTTTCCTGCTAAGCCAGAGAGTTCGCTAGCACAAACGCTAAGCGTCGCGGAAATGTTATCATATGACTTGCAAAATAAAACCGCCGAGGCAGAAGCTCTGGCTCGAGATCTGCTGATGTGGACTGTGCGGCATAATAACCTCGAACGACGCAACCCGTTTATCTTTGCTGCATTAAACATCTTTGGATCTGTTGCAAGTTTAGGCTTAGGAATTTCAAATCGTCTTAAAATAAATGATCAGAATAAGAGAATTGAGTTTTTGCAACATGAAAACGAGTTAGTTTTGTCAGAATTGCGTAACCAGTTATCCTCAATCAATCAAATAATGAGTTTGGTGAACGAACATTCTAGTAATATCGATCAGATTATGGAAATGCAACACTTGCTTGCTACGTTAGCTTACTATAGTTCGAAAATAGATCATATCCGTACCAAAATATCACATTTTATTGAGAAATCAAAGGACTATGTAGAAGCTATTACGCTAGCAACAAAGGGTGTTTTATCCCCACATCTTTTGCCTATTAAAGATCTGACTTAAACTTTGGAGAACGGATGGGAGAAACTAGGTTATGTTCCTTTATTAGACGCCCATAAGATAGAATTTTATTATAGCTTAATATCGGTAAGCGTTGAAAACTACAGGATCATGATTACCATTCCTTTTGATTCTTCTGATGCCTGGCAAGCATACAAAATAGCACCGTTCCCAACTTTCAAGACGAATAACTCAAATCCAGTAATATCCAATTTGACGGGACACATATTGATTTCCCCTGATAGGGAATCATATACAGTCATTAAAGACTTAGATAAATTCACTCACTGTTCAGAAGCCATGAATAATAAAGTTTGTACAGCTGACTCCTTTGAATTCCATCCTATGTCAATGGATTCATGTGAGTTAGGCATAGTGCTAAACGGTTCTCTCTCCCATACACACGAAGGTTGTCTGAAAAAACTTTATCCTTTTGACGATAATAAGTTCAATTTCAGACTGAATAACGGCTCGTGGATACGATACAACAAGGCCGGCTTCGAGGTGGCATGTCCGGACGGGTCCACGGCCCACTCCCAGGTCTTGTTGCAGCCGACGGTTGTACCGAGACGTCCACGAACTACACGGTCCGAGGGGTTAACACTATCATCCATGAACGGGCCTACTTTGCGAACTTCACATGGACAACTACAGTTATCCCATCACTACCTCTCCCATACAACGCGAAGGTGGCTCATCGTTTAACGCAACTAGCTGAGATGGACCACACATCACCGACTTATGCAGGAGGAGAAAATCTTCGTTTCTACGTATCGCTAGCCATGTTTTGCGTTACAGTGGTGATTTTTATCACCGTTAACATCTTTGCTTGGCGTAGGTTGAGGCGAACACAGACGGATCTTCAGAGGAACGTTCTGCCACATCTAGACAACACTCCTATTGCGTTAAAGGCCTTTACGTTTAGAGCCATTTGAAATTGGCCATTTCACTTGACTCGGTGGAAAATTGTTTGGAATTGAGTTGTGCGTGAAAAGCGGTCTGTACGCTGGCAATATGTAGGACAAGAAACTCCAAGCCTTTGCATTATTTTTTAATATATTAACAGTTAAAAGTATCTTTCGGGCACCTAATAAAATACTGAAGCCCTATATATTAAAAACATAAAAGTATCTTTCGGGCACCTAATAAAATATTGAAGCCCTATATATTAAAATGGTGCGTGTACGTACCAGGAATCTATATCTTGCGCGCAGTCATATGTTATCTTTATATCTTTACAAAGAGTAACAAATATTCTTAAACAGTTATCCATGGTCATGTATAAATTATGTATCTCCATGGGGTAACAACTATTCTTAATCGGGTTACCTATTATCACTAGTATATAAATTATGTATCTCCACGGGGTAACAACTATTCTTAATCGGGTTACCTATTACTATAATCTTCATGTATACATGTTAACCTTTTATTTTTTGGTAGCTCATAATCATTTATTAACATTATACCATATATAGCAAACATGGATCTGTATTTTCCATGCATTTTTCTTTATTTATGAATATGTCCATTAGGTATGTATTTTTTTTTTTACATATACTTTTTGCATATTTATCTTAATCACTTGTTTATGGTTATGACTACATATATACATACGGTCACACTCCTAAGTAAACCATGTTTAACGTAATTTTAATGTTCAATGCTTGAATGGTAGCTGTCCGAGCCTAATGTAATAGTTACATTTTTAATACAGATAAATTCCATATCTGTAAATAAACCCACGACCTAAAAGGGTAATTGGCGAATTAGGAGTGTCACTACGTAACCATAAACAAGACGCGAAAACTAGACCATGCTATGCAATGCTTGCAGTAGCCTGGTTTGCATTTGGACATATCTTCATTTATGTATTTTGTCAACTGATCACAACACCTTCCATGGGAAGCGGTTGACCTGTTAACCCGCAGCGGAAACTCACGACTTCCGAGCCGGCAGGCTGCATATTCATTTTATATGTAAATCGCTGAGATAGCTAATGTTACGCTATCGATGCGATGCTCCCATATAGTTAGTTCACTTCAGATTACTCAACGGAGCGGTCATCCGACCAAACCATCTCTATACTCCAGTGATGGAGCTAAGAAATAAAGCTGTTAAGTTAAAACTCCATCCGTTTGAGTCATCTCCCTTATTCTAAAGAAGAACCAACTCTACTAGATATCACTCAGACAAGAAGGGAAAGTAGAACCAACAATGCTTACGAACAACAGTCGTAAGAAAAGACATACTAACTGTCGCTGTCTTATATCATTATACTAAGTGGACAAGTGGGAGTTACATATATATATATATATATAGTACATGATTGTGTGTATATATATATATATATATATATATATATATATATATATATATATATATATATATATATATATATATATATATATATATATATATATATATATATATATATATATATATATATATATAAGTGTATGTCTGTATGTGTTTGTGGAATTACAGCAAAATCATTCCTATTAAAGCATACAAATTCAAGAAATATAGAAAAGAAAATAAGTAGAAATATACCATCAAAACTTGGAAATATGTTGCAATGTTCAGTGAGCCTACGCTGTTGTTTACTTGCAAAATTTAAGATAAAAAATAAAAACAAGAGAGTTGCAAAGCTATGAGAGCACGAGGTTGGCTTCTGTTGATGGTGAAGAATGCCCTTCGTTACTGTCAGGTTTCAGCTATTCAACCAGAATTTTTCCCTCGACGCTGGGTGTTGCTCACTTGGTGAATGATCCTTCGTGCCTGAATAAAATGGTAGTCCCATCTAATTACTCTTTCTTGGAGCACGACCAAAGTGCTCAAACGGACTTTTTCGATCATGCACTTTCAGTTTTTTTTTTATTATATGATTTCTCATAGATTATATTTATTAAACTTGTAAAATCTACTAATAGAAGCAGAAGGGAAAAAAACATACATCAGAAGCCGAGGATAAAATTCACCATTGTTCTGAGATTCTTACACATTTTAAACTGTTCGTCCCCAATTATGGAACAGAAATTTGCTCCCGTCTCCCGAGCCATCTAAAATGTCGGAAGTCTCATAAAGTTTCTCATGAAGTGCAGGATGGATATTGTTTAAAATGAATTTCTCTAACAAAAAACACTGTCACGGGATTAAAAATAAAGGCAAAAAGAAAATAAGCGGAAAAATGATGCCAGTAAATAGGAATTATGTCATAATATTATGAAGAATTATCGGGGAAAATGTAATTGGACCGGGAAAGAAGAAAATGCCGAGAGAACGGTGAATGAGCTTTAACGGTTCTATAGTAAAGACTGCAAGGATGGAGAGATGGTATGTAGTTAGAGAATACTTGTGGAAATGACTGTTGGCGGTTCAGTGTGGAACATTAAAGGGTAATATAAACTGAAAGGGACCAAGAACTGATGAGATTATAAGTAAAATTCATTAGGTCCACTTCCGCAAAATAAGCAACACCGAAGGTTCATCAAAAGCACATCATTTGATTAAATTTTGGCTTCGCGCCCTCTCGCATTTTTCAGTAAGATCATAATAATAGAAATATAAGCTTAAGAAATATTTGATAAGATTTAGCTCTTCTTGAAGATCTCAAGTTTCATATTACTGGAAGGCATTGCTTACCCGAGGACGATATCACTGCACATTACGAACTTCATCAGGGTGGGAGTTATACGAGGGCTAAATATATTCTCTAGGCATTTTGCCCAATGTTTATTTTAGAACACGTTTGAACTGCTGACAGCAGACATTTGCTTTCTAGTTCCTCGTTCGTTCAAAACGGCAGTGGTATTTACTGTCATTGAAGAGTATGATGATAATTATTAGGTTAATACTAATTAGCCTAACAGCTTATTCATTTTGCTATATGTTGAGAAGCGATCTCGTTTCAAAGGATATAATAATTCATTTTGGTTGCATTTATTGTGAAACTAACGAAAGTCCTTTAATACTTCGTAGTGGTTATGAAGAGTATAAGTTATATTCAAAGCTATGGCTGTCCGGAGTATCTTCGTTTCAGGATTCCTTTACAACAACGCACATCAACAACAAAAATGAAGGTTATTTTGTTGTATCAGCAGCATTGCACAACAATTCAATAACTCGCCCAGTTACGAATGAAATAAGTAAACTCTTCAGTCCCTTTGAATGTATTACAAATATGAATGATTCTCTATTTGAGGTTAATTCAATTACCAGCGCTTGATCCAAAAATAATGATAACAGTTACCAATCATTACATAAAAAAAAAATTTGAAATTACGGTTGGTGTTAACATCGTGAAAAACACGTAAAAAAATAAAATAAGGCTACTGGGCAAGAAGAAAATTAGAATAGTACTACATGGGCTGGACGCTGTTCGCATTTCTAAGAAAAGGAAAAAAGTGTTGTTCAAGGAGCGGAAGGCTTTAGGCGGACGACTTTTTGAGCACTGAGGAGATGCCAGTGAAGAGGCAAATGGGCGGAAGTCCTTTGTTTTTCTTCTTCTTCTTCTTTTTTGTGAGAATATGCCAGTTCTTTGATCCTTTGTCGCTCTTCACTTCTTTGAAAAGGTAAAAACGTTTATGATATCGTATCCACTTGCATTTTACAATCATAATAAAAAAAAGAAAAAAAACCGGAATACCAAAATCGTTTGTTTTAAACAAAATAGGAAAGATTGTGAGGTCGAATTAACAAGAATATTTACTGACAGACCCTAAATCACAAAACGACTACTTAGAAAGATGATTATGTTTATTATTATCTCTGTGGTGTGGAGCTGAAAATCGGGGTTAATATCAAATACTATTAAAGCGAATGTTTCTGATGTCTTTACATTCACAATACTATGATAGCATGTTTATTTGGTCCACACACAAATGAAAATCACAAATCTCAACCTTTACCGGCACATTTTCTTTGTCATTGAACAACAAAGGGCAAATAATTCAGTATCAAAATGTGGATTCTCAATTCACTTAATGCGTCCATCTGTCTCTTGGATAACATATGTAAAAGTAATCCTATAACCTTCATATAATAGGGAAAGATGGAGGATTTATCATCATTGCTCAGATCAAATGCTCTCTAAAAATCGAAATATCGTTCAAGGACATTCTTTACTCAGGACAAAATTTACGGAAGTATTTCTTTTGGTGTGTCGCTATTCTTTTGTAAAGAGAATTAGTATTTCCCATAACCTGTAAAAAAGCCTTTTCTGAAATGACGATTTCCGAAGATCAAAGAAGATATTGATGTTAGTATTGTTAGCGGTTCGTCGTTCGCGAATATCAGACGAAGAATAAATGAACTTAGTTTATATACTTGGATTTTTTTCGCTTTCATATAGTCGAGGAAAACAATCTAAAGCAAGACAGGAAAATTTAATTGTCCATCATATTTATTTTCCAAGAGAGGATTATTTCTCCCTACCTTTGCCCCGAAGTATTTCCGGTAGAAAGATGCAAAACCAAAAAGACCAGTACTTTATATCAGTCATTGTTGACTACCAAGTGCAATTTCGAGGATATGACCTATTCGAACAATAATGGAATAAGTACTAAATGATTGACGTGTAGTCATCTAATTTAGTACTTTAGGCGGAGCTTATAATATATATATATATATATATATATATATATATATATATATATATATATATAATATATATATATATATCATATATATATATATATATATATATTTATACACAGACACATTCACACACATACACACACACACACACACACACACACACACACACACACACACACACACACACACATATATATATATATATATATATATATATATTATAATATATATATAATATATATATATATTATATATATATATTATATCATAACATACGTATATAAATAAGAAAATAGATGATACACGTGAATCATTTAGTACTTCATTATTATTGTTCGTATGGGTCCTATCCTAAATTGCACTTGATAATCAAAAGTGACTGGTAAGAAACCCTGGTCTTTTTGGCATTGCATCTCTACCGGAAATGCTTCGGGGCAAAGGTAGATAGAAATACAAGTCCTATTCTTGAAGGCTGAGGATAATCCTCTCTTGGAAAATAAAGATAAAGGACAATTAAATTTTCATCTCTGAGTTCAGATCTTCTTCCTCGAGAATATGAACAAGAAAAGTATTTCAAGTATAAAACCTACATATATGTACAATGTAAGTACGTAATGGCATGTGGAGAAATCAATACTAACGAAAAATAAGTCAGACAGGTAGAAATAAGCCTTACGTAAATCCAAAACCTTTTGGGATACATTCAGGCAGCCTGTGTAAGCGGATTGAAAAGGCCTGCGTATTTATTTTTTATTTTTATTTTTTTTTTTTTTACTTTTTAAATAGTAAATGTAAAGCAGCTAGCATTATAGGACGAAAAACAACATTGGCTTAAGAATGTACCTCTCTAAAATGCTGGAAGAGAACATCAATTACCGTCCGTTTATTAAAAAGCATGCCATATTTGCAATAGACAGTGTAGGATAGTGATAGAAACTCTGCAAATGTGTGTTCGTAAACAAGGGGGAGAGAGAGAAAGAATTACAAGGATTAGGATGTCTCGAAGATTTGTTATTCCGTCCGAGGAGATATTGTGAGACAAAGAGAGTATAGTTTTTTATAATGTTTTCGAATACTTATATTTGTGCACACACACATATTATATGTATATATATATATATATTTATATATTATATATATATATATATATATATATATATATATATATATATATATACTATATATATATATATATATATATATATATATATATATATATATATATT